>NW_014578567.1:60077-69004 GCF_000485595.1 Priapulus caudatus
ATTGGTATGTGTGTGCGTGGGTGCGCGTGTGATTGTGCCTGCGCATGCCCGTGTGTGTGTGATTGCGGTGTGTGTTTTCGTGCGCGCGCGTGTGTGCAAATATTTGACAACGGGAGGTGTAACCCTGCCCGCCGCCGTCCACTGACTTTCAAGAACATATATCTTCAAAACTACTCAATGCATTTTGCTTTTTTTTAAGAATTTTACTTATTAATGATGCTTCGTCCCAGAATGATATTTTCAAAAATAATATCTAAATAAGTCAAATTGTACTATGAAATCACCCAATTTCCCTTTATTTGAAAAATTGTATGTAATTTTAAGGTAAAATTTCAGATTTTATATATATTTAGATACATTTTTTTTAAACAAATATTGATATATGACTCGAGTCCACATATCAGTATTTACTGTAAATACATCCTCAACTAAAAGTGAGAGATAAATGCTTAAACCGCCATCCTCAAATCTTACCCCACTCAAACCCGTCTGGAGGACGGGTAATAGCTAGTGATGGTCATATTCTCGCTTCTCAACTATCAATAACTGCCGGTCGACCTTGCCATGACCTTGGTCTGATCTATCGTTGAGTTTGCTTATGAGCAGAGTTCCGCGGGATTCCCCATTGAGAGCCTCCAACCGTCAAGGCTACAACCCAAGTTGGAAAGAAGGGGGGTGGGCAGATTAGAATCACTAGGATCGGTAAGTAGGAGGGGGTTCATACGCTGCCCGCATAACTGTCGTGCAATCTTCAGTGTTCAACTCGCAGTGGAGAGCTGTTCAATTTATACTGGGAATGGGTGGAGGGTGCGTTGAGAAAATTCACGTGTAGTTGCTTGTGTTGGGCGGAATGCAAAAGAGGTGAAAGCGAGGCCGGAAAGAGTGTAGATATGTGCGCATAAAAGTGAAGCACTAAGAAAGGCCTGCTGACTGACGAGGCAGATCGAGTCGTTTTTAGTGGTAGATTTCAAGATGGGGCGTCGATCTGCTTTCAGGATTGGGGCGGGGGGGGGCAAAACTGAATGACATCTTGAGGAAACCTATGTGAGGGAGCGATGCGACCGAGGATTCGGAATTTTGTTCAGAATTGGGGGGAAACTGAACAAAATCTTGAGGATACCTATGCGAGGGAGCGAAGCGACCAAGAGATTGGGATTTTTGCCTTTTTACCCTTTAAAAACACTATTTCCGGTGTATTTTGCATGCGGGTGGGGGAATCTGAGAGGAACGTACCCCAACCCCCTCTCCTTGCCCCCTGAGCGTAGTTTCTTCGTTTATCTCTACAACCATGCTATTTAAAAACATTAATGTATCATACTGACCAAAATTGCCTCGTTTTTCATTTATAATAACGTGTAATAAAATCACACAGAAAAATAATCAATGGCCCTGAAGCAGAGAATTTTTACGACTTACTTGTTTTACATTGGCCCAAAAACTTTACGGCGGAAATCGTTCCTGGCGATGAAAGATTTAAGAACCTCCTTGAGATTTAGGATGTCAAGTTTGTCATGGTATTATATGTTTCTGTTTCTGTTGTAGTACGTTGCAGTATCCAAATTTGGCATCGAGGCAACGGAATCGGGAGAGAGGGCTAATTATTTAGAATTGATGTTGGCTGAGCATAGATGTAAATTGCTCAGCACTGTCCGCAGTTACTATGTGGTCACCCAGGTGGTTCCACTGTATTACTGTGCGGACAAAGAAAGAATTCTTGTACTGGTCAGTTTTGTACGCTGGTACGTTGAATCCTTTTGAGTTCAGACGGATGGAACGTTCGTTGATGGGAGCACTGATGAACTCCTCCTTGTTGTATCTTCTAGGTGGTCTCACTCAACTTTTGCCGGTTTGAACTGGTTGTAGAAAATCTGACGGGGGCATTGCTGGTACCAACCCACTGATGATTCTGTAGAGATAGGTTAGTCGCATATCACGACGGCGGTTTTGGAGGCTTTCCAGCTGTAGGGACGATAGCATGTCTGTAACACAGCATGGAGTTCTGCTGTGGTAGTCCCCTGTGATGAAGCAGGCTGCACGGTGTTGTATCTTCTTTAGTCGGTCTATGTCCTGTCGCTGGTATGGGTCCCATACTATTGCACCATACTCCATTATGGGTCGTACTAGGCTGAGATATGCAATACGCTTGGTTTGCTGTGGAATCCTCCGTAAGTTTCTCCGCAGGAAGCCCAGAGTAGATGATGCTTTCTTGCTAGTGCTTGAGATGTGGTTGTACCATTTGAGGTCATTGACCAGCTGAACACCTAGGTATGGATTGGTCTCCACGGTCTTGAGTATTTCGCCACAGAGGCTGTACATATACTGAGATTTAATTGTTTCTAGTGCTCAGGATATGACACTTCTTTGCATTGAAGTGCATCCCCCCGTCTTTTGCCCAGCATTCCAGGGATGTGAGGTCGTCCTGCAATTTTATGTGGTCTGTGATGTTTCTGATTGTGCGGTAGAGAAGGCAATCATCGGCAAATAAACGGACTTGGGAGTTTACGCTCAGTGGTAGGTCGTTTATGTGACAAATGAAAAGCAATGGGCCCAGTACTGTGCCCTGGGGCACTCCTGATTTCACATGTACTTCCTCTGACATTTCGCCATTAAGTACTACTCGCATAGTCCGGTCCATTAGAAAGTTTGATAGCCACTGGTGTATGGGGCCTCTGACACCGTACCGATTGACTTTGGCCAGTAGTTGGCGATGGGGTACGGTGTCAAATGCCTTGCTGAAGTCGAGAACAGCAATGTCCACTTGAGCTTCATTGTCGAAATCTGTGAGTAGGTCATTGGTATATATTGGTATATATATTGCGAGAATTGTCAGATGATTGAGTCCCTCCTGGCCCATTAGTTAATTCTTATACATAGCGCTGTATGAGCTCCCATATTTAAGATTATTGGTGGGGCAAAATGGTATCTTCGCCTTACTTTTTATTATTAGGGGGGGGGGCGACTGCCACCCAGGCCCCCCCGACGATCGACGCCTCTGCGGATTACCCTAATATAGAGCTAGCAAGAAGGCACATGTCATACCAAACACATCCCAACAGGCGCGCCGGAAGCAATTTTGGATTGGGGGGGGGGCAAAGACCTAAGGGGGCTCACGATTTATTTTGATTGTGTGTGCGTGTGCGCGACGTGTGTGTGCGACGTGTGTGCGTGAGCGCGTGTGTGCGACGTGTGTGCGACGTGGGTGCGTGCGCGCGTATGTGCGTGGGTGCGTGAGCGCATGTGTGTGACGTGTGCGTGAGCGCGTTTGTGCGACGTGTGTGCGTTAGCGCGTGTGTGCGTGAGCACATGTGTGTGACGTGTGTGCGTAAGCGCGTGTGTGCGGCGTGTGTGCGTGAACGCGTGGGTGCGTGAGCGCGTGTGTGCGTGGGTGCGTGAGCGCATGTGTGTGACGTGTGCGTGAGCGCGTGTGTCCGGGAGCGCGTGTGTCCCCGTGAGCGCGTTGTGTGCGTGAGCGGTGTGTGTGACGTGGTGTCGCGTGAACGCGTGTGTGCGACGTGTGTGCGTGAAGCCGTGTGTCGTGAGCGCGTGTGTGCGTGAGCGGTTGGTGTGTGACGTGTTGTGCGTGAGCGCGTGTGTGTGCGACGTTGTGTTGCGTGAGGCGGTATTGCGTGTGTGTGACGTGTGTGTGCGGCGTGCGTTCGTTCGTATAGCGCGTGTGTGGCCGACGTGGGGGCGTGAGCGCGTGTGTGTGACGTGTGTTCGTGAGCGCGTAAATGTGCGGCGTGTGTGCATAAGCGCGTATGTGCGGCGTGTGGTGCATGGAGCGCGTGTGCGTGCAGCGCGTGTGTGCGACGTGTGTGGCGTGAAGCGCGTGTGTGCGAGGCGCGTGTGTTGCGTGACCGCGCGTGGTGTGTGACGTGTGTGCCGTCGCCGCCGCGTGTGTGTGACGTTTGCGCGTGTTTGCGTGAAGCGCGTTGGTGTTGTGACGGGGTGCGTGAGCCGCGTGTGTGCATGAGCGCGTGTTGTGTTAAGCGCGTGTGTGCATGAGCGCGGTGGTGTGCATCGGAGCGCGTGTGTGCGAAGTGGTGCCGTGAGCGGCGTGTGTGCGACGTGTGTGCGTGAGCGCGTGTGTGCGACGTGGGTGCGTGCGCGCAGTATTGCGACGTGGTGTGCGTGAGCGCGTGTGTGCGACCGTTGGTGTGCCGGTAACGCGCGCGTTGTGCAACCAGTGGTGTGCGTGAGCGCGTGTGTGCGGCGGTGTGTGCGTGAACGCGTGTGTGCGTGAGCCGCGTGTGTGCGATGTGGTGCGTAAGCGCGCGTGTGCAACGTGTGTGCGTGAGCGTGGTGTGTGCGAAAGACGTGTGTGCGACGTGTGTCCGTGAGCGCGCGTGTGTGCGTGAGCGCGTGTGTGTGACGTGTGTGCGTGGAGAGCGTGTGTGCGACGTGTGTGCGTGAGCGGAGTGTGTGCGTGAGGCGCGTGTGGTGCGTGAGCGCCGTGTGTGTGAGCGTGTGTGCGTGAGCGCGTGTGTGCGACGTGTGTGCGTGAGCGGCGTCATGTCGTGTGTGTGACGTTGTGTGTGCGCGTGCGTCGGTTAGCGCGTGTGTGGTGAGCGCGTTATGCGCGGCTGGTGTGTGGCGACGTGGGGCGTGAGCGCGTGTTGTGACGTGTGTGGCGTGAAGCGCGTATGTGCGGCGTGCTGTGCAATAAGCGCGTATGTGCGGCGTTGTGTGCATGATGCGCGTGTGGTGAGCGCGTCGTGTGCGAGCCGTGTGTGCGTGAGCGCGTGTGTGGGGAGCAGCGTGTGTGCGTGAGCGCGTGTGGTGTGACGCTGTGTGCGTGCGCGCCGTGGTGGTGTGACGTGTGCGCGTGTTTTGCGTGAGCGCGTTGTGTGTGACGTGGGTGCGTGAGCGCGTGGTGGTGCATGAAGCGCGTGTGTGTACGCGTTGTGTGCATTGAAGCGCTGTGTGTTGCATGGAGCGCGTGTGTGCGACGTGGTGCGTGAAGCGCGTGTGTGCCGACGGTGGTGCGTGACGGCGTGTGTGCGACCGTGGTGCGGTGCGCAGCGTATATGTGCGACGTGTGTGCGTGAGCCGCGTGTGTGCGACGTGGGTGCGTAACGCCCTGGCTTTGGCGTATGTGCGGCCGTGTGTGCCGTTGACGGGTGTGTTGCGACGCTGTGTCTGAGCGCGTGTGTGCGCGTGTGTGCGTAAGCGCGTGTGTGCGATGTGTGTGCGTGAGGCGCGTGTGGCGGACGTGAGCCGTCAATCACGCCGCGCGCCGCGAAACTTAAAATGATGTATAAAATTAGCATTTTTTGCACGTTAGAATCACCAAGTCTTCAGAATATACAATATATCATTTATTTTTATAATTACCACTTTCTTTTTTTTTTGGGTGGGGGTCAATTTTAAATAGTTTTTGACCGCACTCACTTTTTGAGTTGGAGGGGCGACCCGCCCGCCCCCCCCCACTTCCGCGCCTGATCTGCATACCAAATAAATATCCACCCAATACCAATATGCATTTACGCCCCCGGACTGTTTCAGGTATATCGAAGTAGAAGTAGCGGGTTTTTTGTTCATACACCATCCGCCTCGCTTAATAATGCCCATTATTATCTATTATTATTATATTATATTATTAAATCATAACATGCATGCATTGATAATGCAAATTCAGCCTATAAAGTCCTGAAAACAGTCCTATTTCATTGAGAAAAATCTGATGGTGCATGTGTTGATTTACAGGGCGCGCGCCACGCTTTTCAAAGTGGGGGGGCCCCAATTGAAAGACGAACGAAGCGACCATGCCGGGGGAGCTGACTTATTCGGGCGCGGAAGCGAATTCAAATTTTTAAGATGGAAAGAAAAATGGGAAATAACACCTTTTCAGTACAATGTCTGGCTATGTACATGTCAACTAGTTAGGAAGTATATAATTTGCACCTCAAATATGAATACAATGGTAATAGGAATGAAATGAAATATGAAATGGGGAATGCTTTTTCAGGTGCGTACATAAAATTTTCATTTTCTTCCAACACTGGTAATAGTCAATAAATTAACAATTGCGCTGAATGTGATATTTAAACAATTTAAACATCAAACTCGACTAGGCTTTTATCTTTAGTTTATCTTCATGTGCTGACAGCAAGTTTTTTGCCTTTAAAAACTCAAGCTGCTAGATATTAACATAAAGAATAACATGCAAAATATTTAATTAATATTAAAAAAACTTCGAAGATAACTAAAGTGCAAACTAAGCCTAAAAGAATAAGGAACTATATATTAAATATATACATTGAAACTAACGCTCATAGGTCTATGTCCCACCAGGTACTGCGAACGTACCCAGTGCGCGCTGTGGCTAGATTATTTTAGGGGGGCGGGGCGGCAATGAGCCCGTGAAGTGTGCGAATCAAGGGCCGAAATCCGTACCGAAGAGAGTGAGGGATGATCGGCGATAAGCCATCACATACTAGCACGAGCACGCCCACATAAACTACCCAGCTGCGCGACTCGCGCACAGCCCGAACATCACACACACACACCTCCACACACACACACCACACACACACCCACATGGACACACACACTAGCGAGCACACCGAGCCCGGCACTAACTACCGCCGCGCGGGGCCTGTGGCCCGCACACATACACCCACATCCAACCCTGAACAAGACAACAAACACACCCCGACAACAAACACACGTTACATTAGATTATTATATACATAGCATACATACATGCACGCCGCGGTCCCCGTGCCTCCCCCGACATGGCAAATTGGACACCCGTAACGTTTGCACGTTTTGCTGTAGGCAGCGTTGCGTATAGGCATCCTCAAGAAAATTTTGAAAATTTGCCATTTCGCTGCAATCTGAGGCATCTGTGGCCATATTCTCATGTCTGCAGACAGCCTATCTCAACCCTAAGACTCAAACCCTATACAAGTTAGCATATCAAAACACTTTCATTACTTTTCAGAGAGCGTACACAGTTAGGCTTACTATAGTAAATAATACATGTATTAAAACCAGGTAGAAATTGCAATCTACAATTTCACGTGTTTTTGTATGTTTGCAACCATACTTTTGGCTATTTGTGAAGTCTGAAAACAATTTTTTCTTGAAAGAGTTTATTTGCATAGTCTCCCGCCTCAGATTGCACATTGTGTCAAATTAATATAATCCGTAAATCTCACTTCCTGCCGCAAGACAGACAATTCTCTATCTGCTTGCAAAGAAGCTTCGATATATGGGGTGTAGATTCCACTGCACCGCATAGCACTTTGTACTTTTGAGAGGCCTTAAATATCTTCTGGCAGTTTCACCCTTCCCCGTGCACCACTTGAAATTCTGGTCTTGCATCCATGCAATAGGCCATGATTAACACTGATTGTACTGTAGGCTATACAGTATACATTACATTTAAAAAACTCATTTCTCATAGCATTATGCTAACAATTAAACACAATCACATTTCTTTCTTTTCTTCTTCTTATTTCTTTTTCCGCTTTTTTTTAAATCGTAGTAGGGGAATATTGTGTACAGGCATTCCCTCTCCCTTCCCCAAAGAGCGGAGGGAATGCACTCCCCCCATCCCCCGGATTTACGCCCATGGTCGACATCAAACTTAAAAGACGCGCGAGGCAACGCTTTCCTCAGGGGTTGGTCTTGCAGAGCAGGGGGATTTCCCCCTCCCGTGCCGCGAATTTCCGCGGAAGCTCTGACGTTTTCATTAAATTATTAAGAGAACGAAGACGATATCGTGTACCGTTCTCCGACTCCTAAATTTTTTTAAAATAATATTCGGATTTTATGTTAAACAAGATCTTCGATTTTGTTTAAGTCTCTTTAGAAAAGAGCATCATAATGTGATTAAATTATATGACGTTTAAACACGCAATCCCCAAAACATTCAGCATTTTCATCATAAGATTTCCCATAATTGCTGAGCAGGACTGGTGTGACTAAGGTCAGCCACACAATAAGAATATCACAAGTAGCACGTCAGAGAACCGACCCGCTGTAACACAGAAATTCCGTAGAGCTCAATAAGTCATATTAATTGTGTAGGTACGCATGAACTATGTTATGCCGAGCTGGATGAAAAGGCGAACTTGCGCTGGGCTCAAAGCTCATTAAAATGATTTTACAAAAATATTTTTAAATAATTAAAAGATATTCTGTTGTTTTCTTTTATGCAATCTGTTTAACAACAGTCTTTGTCATGCTGGGGGGGGGGGGGGCGAAGCGCCCCCCCCCCCTGCTACGCGCATGATACGTACCCTGGTACGGTCCGGTATACCGGCTCTGCGTTATCAGTGCGTACGCTCGTGCGTGCTTGCGCGTTCTATACAAGCCGTGCTACGCCTGCGTAAGTGCAGTATAAGACAGTGGTGCATAGCAAGCTACGGTACTGGATATTCGACCCTCGACTCGACGCTCGGACACAGGATCAGGCCCCCATCAGGCCCCGAACTCCGCACGGTCAATGGGCCAAATAACGCGCTGCATGTTGCAATGTCTAGTTTTGCTATAGAGTAAAGCTAGACTTCGTCAAACTTTTGTAATTTTTCAGTAGCAATAAAATGTGGTAAACATCTCTCTTTCGCCTCTTTCCCACCTTCCTCTCTCCTTATTCCTTTTTCCGTTTTCTTCGCGATTTCTTTGCGGATCATTACAAAATACATATAGACATATATTTCTGCCAAAAAAAGTGGGGGGTCCGGCCCCCCCCCGCCCCCGCCCCCCCGTACGCCAGTCCGCCTACAGGCACTTGAAGCATATCAAGCAGTAAACATACGCCAACCGCCATCGCGGCGTTACACTGACACATACATATTGAGTGGTCAGTGTACGCGCGATGGCGTGGGTATGTTTAACCTGTTGATAATGCTTCAAGTGCTGTGGCGCCCGCCCTATAATATAAAGCCAAAACGCGTGCACAGATTTTTGAAAACTTT
>NW_014578568.1:0-5266 GCF_000485595.1 Priapulus caudatus
CTCGCTCTCGCTCTCTCTCTCTCTCTCTCTCTCTCCCTTCTTTTCACTCTTTCTATCTCTCTCGCTCACTCTCACACCCTCTCGCCCCCTCACTCCCTCTCTCTCTCTAGCACTCTTTCTTCCTGATTGCAAGGAAAACCACTTCATCTAAAATCTCTTTGGCGGCGTCACACACACACACACACACACACACACACACACACACGCGCGCGCGNCAGAGTGTTGCTACTTGCCGTCATTGACGTCACGCCTTGAACCGCGTCACCGCCGCGCATCACACGCAGACGTGAATTCGAAGTTCAGCTTAATTTTCCCTAGGGGTGCCATTTCACTCACGGGAATTTTTCCCTCTCTATACTTCTCTACACTCTCCGGTTTTTCCGCTTTTGTGGTGCATTATAACGCCATATGTGCTTTCCATATAACACGTGCAGCCGTCGGGCGGCAATTTGGCGGGTAAACCACGCATGAAGAATCCCTGGACAATAGTGAAAGTTGATTGCGGTTCACGCTCAGTTCCTCTATTTTCTCTCTTTTTTGACCTTGCTATTGTCTCTCCTTCCTCGCTTCCTCGCTCTAGCGCGCTCTCTCACTGGCTATCTCGCTCTATCAACCTCACTCTCTATCTGTCTAGCCTTTACCCTCTATTTTCGTGTTCGTCTATCGCATCAATTCCCTATTGTATTCGTCTCCATCTCGCTAGCTCGGTTGCTTCGATTCTTTTCACGCCTCGTTTCTCACATCCCCCCCCCCTCTCACTCTCTCTCTCTCTCTCTCTCTCTCTCTCTCCCCCTACTCTCTCTCTCTCTCTCTTCTCTCTCTCTCTCTCTCTCCTCTCTCTCTCCTCGCTCTCTCTCTCTCCCTCTCTCTCTCTCTCTCTCTCTCTCTCTCTCTCTCTCTCTCTCTCTCTCTCTTCGCTTCTCTCTCGCTCGCTCTCTCTTCTCTTCTCCCTCTCTCTACCTCCCCCGCTTCTTGCTCTCTCGCTCGCTCTCTCTCTTCTCATCTCTCATCACTCGCTCGCTCTCGCTTTCTCTCTTTCTCTCCTCCCTCTTCTCTCTTTCCTCTTCTCTCTCTCTCCTCTCTTCTCTCTCTCTCCGGCTCGCTCGCCTCGCTCTCGCTTTCTCTCTTTCTTCTCTCTCCCTCCCTCTCTTTCTCTCTCTCTCTCTCTCTCTTCTCTCTCTCTCTCTCTCTCTTTCTCGCTCACGCTCGCACACCGCTCTCGCCCCCTCACTCCCTCTTTCTCTCGTAGCACCTGCTCGCCTGTCTCCCTCTCTCTACTTCTCCCCCACTGTCCCCTTCCTCTATTTCTCTCCTTCTGCTGTCCTCTTTCCTCTCCTGTCCTACGACCGCTCTCCCCTGCTTATCTTTCTTCTTCTCCTCTCTCCTTCCGTCCCTATCTGCTGCCTCTCTTATTTTGCTCTGCCCCTTGTCTCTTTCTTACTCTCCTCCTCTGGACTTCCTACTCGTCTCTCTCTTTCCCCTTCTACTCGAGTCTTCTTCTTTCCACTGCTCTTCCTCTCGTACTCTCTTTCGTCCTCTCCTCTCTTTCCTCTCCGCCTTGCTCACTCTCCTTCTCTCTCCTACTTCTCGTCTGCTCCTTTCCCTCTTCTCCTTTCTCCTCCTCCTGCACATCTCCTCTCCCTGCCTCTCCCTTTTTCGTACTTGCCTCCCCCTCCCATCAATCTCTCTTCCCTCTCTTCTCAACTTCTTCCTCTCTCACTCCTCTCCCTCGGTCCTCTATCCTACCCTCCTTCGCCTCATACCTCGCCTCTCTCATCTCTACCTCTTCTGCTCTCCTCTCCCCCTCGCTTACTCCCTCCCCTCTCTCTCCTGCCTGTTCCTTCCCTCTCATTCCCCCTCTTCCTTCCCACTCTTCTTCTCTCCTTCTTCCTCTTTCGCTACTGCTCCTGCCTGCTCTTCTTCCCCTCTGCTTTTTGTTTTCTTCTTCCCCTTTCTTCTCCCTGAGCTCTTCCTTTTCTCCTACCCTCTTCTCCATACCTCTCCTGTCTCTCCCCTATCCGCGCTCTCTCTCCTCTTTCACTCTCATGTCTCCCTCCTCACTACACTTTTTCCTCCCTGCTCTCTCTCTCTGCTACTTGTCTGTCCTCTCTCCTCTGGCGCACTCTCGGCTTTCCCTCTATAATTTTTTAATTATATCTTTGTTTTATTTTTTTAGCTCTCATTCTTCCTTCACTACCCTGCCTCTCCTGCTTTCTACCCTCCTTCCTCTCCCTACCTCTCACTATCACTCGTTCCCTTCACTAACCTGAGCAGTACCTTTTCTTCCTCACCCCCTCCATCTTCTCTCTTCCTGATTTGCATAGCGAAAACCACTTCATCTAAAGTCTCCTTGGCGGCCGCGTGACACCACACACACACACACATCACACACACACACACACACACACACCACACACACAGCACACATCAACACAAACGCGGCCGCGCCGCGCGCTAGACACACACACACACACCACACACACACACACACACACACACACCAAACGCCTGCGCGCGCGCTGCGGCAAGGACACCAACACACAACACACACACACACACACACACCACACAGCCACACACGCACGCGCAGCGCGCGCTCGCTCGTACACACGCCTCTGCCGCGGTTAAAAATTGCTTCAGTTTCGAGGCAATTTTTTGGCGAGCGTTTACTCTACGAGCGGACGCACAATATATACCTTCCCCTCGCGACGTTTCTTCCGCTTCGGAAACGGCGGCGTCGTCATCGCCGTCGTCTTCAGAAATGACCACTTTGCGACGTATGTTTTTTCGCGCCTTCGAGCGCCGCTATTTACGAGTGCAAAGCCAATCGCCACTGGTCTCAGAGTTGTTGGACTCTTGCCTGACCTCATTATTGCCCTCATATATNGTGCGCGTGCGTGCGTTCATGTGTGCGTGCGTGCGTGAATGCGCGCGTGCGCGTGCGTGCGTTCATGTGTGCGTGAGTGCGCGCGTGCGCGTGCGTGCGTTCATGTGTGCGTGCGTGCGTGCGTGCGCGTGCGCGTGCGTGCGTTCATGCGTGCGTGCGTGAGTGCGTGATTGATGTCTTTCCTGTGTTAAATCGAATCTAGGCGTGTGCTCCTTCATCGTGCGCACGATGTCGCCTGTAAAACCTGTCACATCTGACGAGATCAAATTCTTCTCATTCTCTGACCGAATCAAGGACTTGTGTGCAGTCGTACCGCTGTGATTGCACTCATTACGTGTACTATCTAAACTACACTACCGCTAAACTTGTCATCCCAGCGTCTAATCTTGGAAGCCTACGTGAAAACGGTAAACAAGCATTTATTGATAGCTTTTGTGCTGCATGGATTCTCTCTAATTTGTGTCGTGATGAAAAAATTCCTCATGAGAATACGGTCCTTGCACGCACAGTTTTTGGTTCGCTGTTTTTTTCTGTTTCACTGGCAACCGTTGAAATGCGTGTAACGTTTGAATAACAAAAAATCGCGAGAAAGTAAATCTTTTTACACCAATCTTTGCTAAGCGTTCACAGTTAATGTAATTGCGAACCTAGTGTGTGTGTGTGTGTGTGTGTGTGTGTGTGTGTGTGTGTGTGTGTGTGTGTGTGTTGTTGTGTGTGTGTGTGTGTGTGTGTGTCGTGTGTGTGTGTGTGTGTGTGTGTGTGTGTGTGTGTGTGTGTGTGTCGTTGTGTGTGTGTGTGTGTGTGTGGTGGTGTGATGTCGCGGTTGCGTGCGTGGTGCTCGTGCACGCTTGTGTATATGCGTGTGTGCGTGCACGCGCGCTTGTGTGTGCGTGTGCGTGCGAGCGCGCGTGTGTGTATGTGTGTATGTATGCGTGCACGCGCGCGTGTGTGTGGGTGACTGCATGTGTACGTGCGTACGGGCGCGCGCGTGTGTGTATGCGTGTGTGTATGTATGCGTGTGTGTGAATAGCGACTATCACCTCCCCGCGCCACCATCCCACGTTTAGCACCTCGCGTGCACTCACGCACCGTGGGAGCATTCACGCTTCTAATGCCCCACTAACGTCACCATCTACACCTCGCATCTACACATCTCATCGTCTGTTTTTATGTTTTCACAGCCGCACGAGAGTAGGCAGTCGTCAGTCGTGAGGCGCTAAAAAGACGGGCACGCGCACGCGCACACGCTCTCTCGCGCGCCGGAAATTCGCACCTGCCTTCTCCGGCTACGCTGCTCTCGACAGCACTGACCTGCGACATCTCACCTATTGCTACGGTGCCTCAGCTTCTGCTGCTGCTGCTGCTGCTGCTGCTGCTGCTGTTGTCGTCTGTTGTCGTCTGTCAATCGCTTGAGGAGATTCGTCGGGATTCACAACGGTGATTAACGGCGTCTGTTGCCTGCCCCCCCCCAGCTGCCGACGTCATCATCGTCATCGTCGTCATCGTCGTCGTCGGCGTCGGTGTTGTTGTCGTCGGTGTTACTAACGTGGGTGTCGAAGACGACCTACATTTCGAGTCTGCTGCCACAAAGACCCCCCCCCCACTCCACCCCCACCGCGCGTGTGTGTGTGTGGATGGAGGTCGAAGAGGCTTGCTGCGACGTTCTATAGCGCGTTGATAGGGAAAGCGGCGTCGGTGGCTGACTAGCAGCGGGATCGTCTGCGAGACCAACGCGACGCACAACCACACAGACGACCATCAAAGCATAGCGCGCGCCTGAATTCTCGTCTGCTCTCTGCGGACCACGCGTGTACGTGCGTGCGTGTTTTCGTACGCACCCGATAGACCGCGTGCGTGCGTGCGTGCGTGCGTGCGTGTGTGCGTGCGTGCATGTGCGTGCGTGTAGTGTGAACCGACGCGTGAGCGCACACACGGCGTCTGCGGAGACGGTGGCGACCAACGCCATCTGGCGGAGAACAGCGAAGTTGAGGCCCTCCCCCTGCCTCCCCGACGCCCTGGATCGGACTCTATCGCGAGGATTCTCTTTCGTTGGATAATTATCTGCGTAGTACATTATTTACCGACACTGGTGTGATCGCTCTGCTATTATTAATGTTTCACGCCTCCGTCGGCGCTAGTAAACACTAGGCAACAGCTCATCGGAGTTACAGTGTTCCATCGCCTCCCTGCGTGCGTGCGTGCGTGCGTGCGTGCGTGCGTGTGTGTGTGCGCTGTTGTCTGTGATTGCATATCAAGCGTTCGTGCGTGCGTGCATGTGCGTGCGTGCGTGCGTGTGTGTGTGCGCTGTTGTCTGTGATTGCATACCAAGCGTTCGTGCGTGCGTGCATGTGCGTGCGTGCGTGCGTGTAAACCCCATCT
>NW_014578568.1:6872-12798 GCF_000485595.1 Priapulus caudatus
GGGGGAGAAGGGGGAGAGGAGGGGGAGAAGGGGGAGAGGAAGGGTGAGGAAGGGTGAGGAAGAGGGGTGATGTGCATCCTGCTCTCCTACCTACAAGGTAAGCTGATCTCACCTAAAGCTGACGATTCACCTGTTCTCCCCGAGGAGGGGTGAGGAGGGGTGAGGAAGGGTGATGGGGTAGGTGGGAAGGGGTGCGGGAGAAGGAAGGATTAGGAGAGGGAGGGGACAAAGAGGGGCGGGGAGGGGAAGGAAGAGGCGGGCGGAGAGAGGGGCCGGAAAATGAAAAGGCAGAGATGAAGGAGAGGTGAGGGAAGAAAAGTGGTGAAGAGTGGGAGAGGAACGAAGGTGGGGAGAAGGGCGCGGGAAGGAGAGAGGACAAGACGGAGAGACAGGAGGGGGAGGGGCAGGAAGAAGAGAGCGTTTCGCTGCAGTCAGCTATAACACCAGCACGCTAACCGTGGTCAGGTGGCCGCAACAGTAGCGAGTGAAGTCAAACTACGGATTTATGATATTGTTATTATAGAACGCTTTTAGAAAACTCGGTGTTTTTATCGCCTGGAAAGGAAATCATTGGCGCCCTGCTCGATCGTAAAAATGTTCTGATTGGCTGTTAATACGGATGAATTTCTTTACCGCAGCATCACAAATTTTTTACTCAGTAATACTTGTAAGCTAACTTTAGTTCGGGGGGGGGGCATATCGGATGAAATAAAGGGAAGGAAGTATTCAGGGTACAGAGAAGGACTCGTTGTCAGAAATATATCGTAAATATAGTTAACGTAAATCGTAAAATATCGATCGTACAAAATGTCATATAGCTTCTTGCACGACAATTCACTTTAAAAGTCATGACGATCATCTAGCCTTACAATGTCATAACTATATAATTTAATCCTGACACGGGCCACGAGTTTTCTACCGATTTCAGGCACTGGGTCGGATTTTATTACCGGCCGCGTAAATCAATGGCGCCCGACTCTCGGTCGTAAAATTTTTCTGATTGGCTATTAATGCGGATGAATTTTTTTCGCGCGCAAACGAGTAGAGTGATAACGAGAGTTAACCATCTGGCGTCTCGTACGTGCGTGTTGCGTATCATAGCAATAAAAGTAGAACGAATTCGGGCTAAGGGCGCTGCGTTGAGTTACTATAAATTAATGCAGATCGATAACTAGTAATTAAGCGAGATTTAAATAGCGCACGTCTATACGATTTATATATCATATTACAATTTATTATTTTGGCATGATGAGACAAATAGACCGAGTCATGACATGGGTGCGATCCCATTCCTTATTGGGCTTTTCTTTCTTCTCCTCCTCCGCCCTCTTCTTTTTCTTCTTCTTCTTCTTCTTCTTCTTCTTAGGGATTCCGCGGCTGCCACGCTGGCATAAACAGTCAGTTCACGCGCCAATACGTAACAACAACAGTAGCACAGATGCCGACCATCTAAAGAATGCCGAGGAATGTTCTAGACGGCTATACATCGCTAATCGCATGAAAAACATCCCGAACATCCGGAGATCGGTGTTCCGGTTTATGTTCCTGATAAACTAACCGGGAAGCGGCGAAACACGCGTCACGGGAAGAAGTGTCACGGGAAGGCGTGTGTACGTCACGGGAAAGAGTGTCTACGTGACGGAAAGGAGTGTCTACGTCACAGAAAGGAGTGCCTACGTCACGGAAAGGATTATCTACGTCACTGGAAGGAGTGTTTAAGTGACGGATAGGAGTGTCTACGTCACGGGAAGGAGTGCCTACGTCAGGGGAAGAAGTGACCACGTCACGCGCGAAAAAAAGGAACAGAATCGCGTCACGCGAAACGACGTCACGTCGCGTCGAAAACTCTGCGTCACGGAAAGCGGGTCGACGTCACCGGAAGTGGGTCGACGTCACGGGAAGCGAAGCGAACGAAGCGTTTAGCTCCTCGTCTCGCCCCTGACGACGCGACACAGGCGCCACCTCATGGAGGTCTCGGAACTCAGTTTCGCGGACAAGATGGCCGAGTACGGAGCAGCCGACGGCAGCGCCAACGACTCGCTGTGGCCGAACGCGACAACAAACTACACGTGGTCGGCGGATCGCGCCGCCGCTGCCGCCGCCGCCGCCGCCGCAGCAGCAGCAGCAGCGCCGACACTCGGCGCCAGCGAGAGCGTTCGCATCGCCCTCTATACGCTCATCTGCGTGCTGTCGCTGACGGGTAATACGATGGTGATAGTGACACTACTGCGGAACAGACACATGCGTACGGTGACGAACGTATTTCTCGTGAACCTCGCCTTCGGAGATCTGCTGCTGGGAGTGTTCTGCATGCCCTTCACGCTCGTCGGCTCCCTGCTGAGAAACTTCATCTTCGGACAGGTGATGTGCATCCTGCTCTCCTACCTACAAGGTAAGTTGATCTCACAGCTGTTCTCCCCAGGTAGCGGGGTAGGGGAGGGAGGGGGAGAAGGAGGGGGAGAAGGGGAGAGGAGGAGGGGAAGAAAGGGGAGAGGAGAAGGGGCGAGGAGGGGTGAGGAGGAGGGGATAAGGACAGGTGATGTGCATCTTGCTCTCCTACCTGCAAGGTAAGTTGATCTCACAGCTGTTCTCCCACAGGTAGCGGGGTAGGGGAGGGAAGGGGAGAAGGGGGGGGGGAGAAGGGGAGATAGGGGCTGGAGAAAGGGGAGAAGACGGGACGAAAGCGCAGCAGGAGGGGTGAGGAGGAGCGGGATGAGGAGGGGTTGATGTGCATCCTGCTTTCCTACCTACAAGGTAAGTTCATCTCACAGCTTTTGCCCCAGAGGCGGGGTAGGGGAAGGGGGAGAAGGAAGGGGAGAAGGGGGAGGAAGGGGGGAGAAGGGGGAGAGGAGGGGTGAGGAGGAGGGGATGAGGAGGGGTGATGTGCATCCTGCTCTCCTACCTACAAGGTAAGCTAATCTCAGCAGCTTCTCCTCAGTAGCAGAATAGGAGGAAGGGGCAGAAAGAGGGGAGAACGAGGCGAGAAGGAGGAGAAGGAGGGGAGAGCGGGCGGAGAGAAGGAGGAGAGGAGAGAGAAGGAGGGAGAAGGGGGAGAGAGGAATGAGGAGGGGTGATGGGTAGGTGAAAAGGGTGCGGAGTAGAAGGATTAGGAGAGGGAGGGGACAAGAGGGCGGGGGAGAAGGAAGAGGCGGGCGGAGGGAGGCGAAAATAAAAAGGCAGAGATGAAGAGAGGTAGGCAAGAAAAGTGGTGAAGAGTGGGAGAGGACTAGTACTTAGGAGGAACGAAGATGTGGAGAAGGGCGCGGAAGGCAGAGGAGAGACGAGACGGAGAGACAGGCAGGGAGAGGGCAGGAAGAAGAGAGCGTTTCCTAGCAGTCAGCTATAACACCAGCACGCTAACCGTGGTCAGCGTGCCCGCAACAGTAGGAGTGAACTGAAACTACGGATTTATCGATATTGTTATTATAGAACGCTTTTAGAAAACTCGGTGTTTTTATCCCCTGGAAAGGAAATCATTGGCGCCCTGCTCGATCGTAAAAATGTTCTGATTGGCTGTTAATACGTGATTTCTGAATCTTACCGCAGCATCACAAATTTTTACTCAGTAATACCTGTAAGCTAACTTTAGTTCGGGGGGGGGCATATCGGATGAATAAAGGGAAGGAATATTCAGGTACAGAGAAGGACTCGTTGTCAGAAAATATATCGGAAATATAGTCTATCGTTAAATCGTAAAATATCGATCGTACAAAATGTCATATAGCTTCTTGCACGACAATTCACTTTAAAAGTCATGACGATCATCTAGCCTTACAATGGTCATAACTATATAATTTTAATTCTGACACGGGCACGAGTTTACCGATGTCAGGCACTGGTCGGATTTTATTACGGCGCGTAAATCAATGCGCCCGGCTCTCGGTCGTAAAAATTTTCTCATTGGCTATTAATGCGATGAATTTTTTCTGCGCGCAAACGAGTAGAGTGATAACGAGAGTTAAACCATCTGGCGTCTCGTACGTGCGGTTGCGTATCATAGCAATAAAAGTCAGAACGATTTCGGGCAAGGGCGCTGCATCGAGTTACTTATAAATTAATGAAGATCGTAACTATAATTAGCGAGGATTTAAATAGCGCACACGTCTATACGATTTATATCTTCTTCTCACCCTCTTCGTCTTCTTCTTCTTCGTTTTTTTTTCTCTTCTTCTTCTTCTTCTTTTTTTTTTTCTTCCTTCTTCTTCTTCATCTTCTTCTTCCTCTTCGTCTCATACTATGCTAACCTTTGCCTATTTTTAAATCCTCCTCTTCTCGATCCAAACGCGATGTTTGTCCCTTCCGCTTCTCTCGCTCCTTATGTTCTTCAAGTTCATAAAGTCCTTCCAAATTCACTCGGCTCACACGCAGATACGCTGTAGATTATGGACAACAATGTTCGCGTACGAAAATGCCTTCAACGCCAAGACACTCACAGTCTCATTCAGTAGGCTACTAATCGATATCACACACACACACACACACACAGGCACACACACACACACACACACACAACACACACCAACACACACACAACCACACACATCACACACAAACACACACAAGTACACGCGCGCACACACACGACACACCCACACACGCGCGCGCGCACACACACAACACACGACACGCACGCACACCACACACACACACACACGCACACGCCACACGCACGCGCACGCGCACGGCGCACGCACACGCACGACGCACACGCCACACGCCCACACGCACACGCGCACGCAACGCACGCACGACACACGCATTACACACACACACACACACACCAACCACACACCTACAACAAACACACACACACACACACACACACACACCACACAACAATACACACACACACACACACACACACACACACACACACATCATACTACATACACACACACACACACACAAAACACACACACCACACACACATACACACATACACACACACACACACACACACCACACCACCACACACACACACACACACACACATCACACGACACACACACGTTACTCTCCTCTCTCTCTCTCTCTTCTTCTCTCTCTCTCTCTCTCTCTCTCCACTTCTCACTCCTCTCACTCTTCGGTCTCTTCACTCTCCACTCTCTCGCTCTCTCTCTCTCACTCATCTCTCTCTCTCTCTCTCACTCCTCCTTCACTCTCTCTCATCTCTCTCTCTCTCCTCTCTCACTTTCTCTCCCTCACTCTCTCTCTCTCTCTCTTCTCCTCTCGCGTCCTCTCTCATCTCTCGTCTCTCTCTCTGCTCATCTCCTATCTCTGTCTTCTCTCTCCTATTCTCTCTCTCTCTCTCTCTCTCTCTCTCCTCTCTCTCTCTTCTTTCTTTTCTCTCTCTCTCTCCCTCCTCTCTCTCTCTCTCTGCTCTCTGCTCTCCTCTCTCTCTATCTATCTCTTCTTCTCCCCTCTCTCTCTCTCTCTCTCGCTCCTCTCTCTCTTCTCTCTCTCTCTCTATCTCTGTCTTTCTCTCTCTCTCTCTCATCCTCTCTCTCTCTCTCTCTCTCTCTCTCTCTCTCTTTCTCTATGTCTCATCGTTCTCTCTCGTAGCTCCTCTGTCCCTCTGTCCTCTTTCGCTTTCATCTTTCTCCACTCCCTCTCTCTCTACTCTCTCTCTTCCTCTTTCCTCTCTCCCGTCTCTTCGTCGTTCTCTCTCTCTCTTCTCTCTCTCTCATCTCTCCTTCTCTCTCTAGCTCTCGTCGCTCTCTCTCCTCTCTCTCTCTCTCTCTTCTCTCTCTCTCTCTCTCTCTCTCTCTCTCTCTCTCTGCAGTATATATAGTATATATATTCCTACATTCGGTTCGCTTCTGATACTCACGTTCGTTCATACTGTTTCGAAAAAATAATTTACAGACTAACTAATCTTGATTGGAATTAATTATCTAATTATGTATATTACCCGCGCGGGCCATCT
>NW_014578568.1:12823-13172 GCF_000485595.1 Priapulus caudatus
CTTCTTCTTTTTCTTCTTCTTCTTCTTCTTCTTCTTCTTCATCTTCTTCTTCCTCTTCGTCTCATACATGTTTAACCTTCGCTATTTTAAATCCTCCTCTTCCTCATCAACGCGATGTTTGTCCTTCCCTTCTCTCGTCCTCTTATACGATCCACGATGTTTTCAAGTTCATAAATCCTTCAAATTTCACGCGCGTCACAAGCAGATAGCTGTAGTTATGACAACAATGTTCGGGTACGTAAATGCCTCAACGCCAAGGACACTCACAGCTCTCTAGTAGGGGCTACTATATCGATCATCACACACACACACACAGGCACACACACACACACACACACACACACACACA
>NW_014578568.1:18938-20212 GCF_000485595.1 Priapulus caudatus
AGAGAGAGAGAGAGAGAGAGAGCGAGAGAGAGATGAAGCAACGCGGAAAAATTCTCGAGTTGGTTTCCTAGGAGAGATAATGCGCCGAGAGAGAATTTGTTTCACGGCCGCACGCTGCTGTAAGCTTTTAGGAAATCGCGGGTCGCCGATTCACGTCGCAAAAACATTCAACTCGGTCCGTTAGAAAATGGAGGAGATTTAACTTGGAAGCGGCGCGTAGAAACGGATTTTGTCGCCGCAGACGAGCGACGCGTGAGGCCGACACGTGACGCGTGAGGTAGCTACGTGACGATGTTCTTTTTCGTGAACGTTAATACGTTCCGCGTTCTGTTGTTCATCCTGTCGTTCTCTTGTCGTTCTTTTTCTTTCGTGTTCATAGAAGTAACAAAGCGATGCATCGTACATTGTTGCATAGTGAATTTTGAATGCGCCTATATTATGCTTTCTATTAGCATCGTCATCGTTATCGTCATCACCGTCGCCATCACCATCGTTATCAGCATCGTCATCTCTCTCGGCATCACCATCGTCAACATCACCGTCATCGTCATCGTCATCACCATCGTCATCACTATCGTCCTACTCCTCGCACTGACTCGCCATCACCACCACACTAACTCATCACCATCGTCATCGTCATCGTCATCGCCATCGTCAACGTCATCATCATCATGCCGGGTCATCAATCCTTTTTCAAAACTAATTTGCAGAGGTGAGCTGCTCCGCCAACAGCATAATTATTATTCTATATTATTATTAGCATTAGATATTATCAGGAGTTCATAATAACAAATTTAATTTTCAATTTTAATTTAATTATCAATTTAATCGTCAAATTTAATCATGACAAATGAATAATTTGTCATTATTAACGCCTGATATTATGTAATTGGGAAGGACGATGAGTATACGGTATCTCACGCTACAGGCAGACTCGCCCCGTCAGAAGAACGCCATTTTAAAATTACCATTAATTTTAGAATCCTGATCGCGTCAGTAACGGTCAACGCGCATTTGCTCGTTAATCATTTCGGTTATTACGACGACCCGTGTGTCATAGATTGACGAGAGTTCGTTTTAAGGGCAGAGCGAGTAAAGTCCTCTACGACCTTCCTTCCTCTAATTCCTCCTCCTCTTCGCTATAACCTTCTCTCTCTCTCTCTCTCTCTCTCTCTCTCGTGCATAACTCCCATTACTCTCCCCCCCTCTCCTCAGCTGCTCTCTCCCCTTCTCCATCTCTCTCGACTCTCTCTCTCTCTCTCTCTCTCTCTCTC
>NW_014578568.1:27133-35654 GCF_000485595.1 Priapulus caudatus
CACCATCACCAACACCATCACCACCAACACCTACGCCACCGCCACCGCCACCGCCACTGCCACCGCCACCGCCACCACCAGCATCACCACCACCACCACTATCATCATCATCATCATCATCAGCAGCAGCAGCAGCAGCAGCATTAACATCAGCATCATCAGCTGCAGCAGATAGAATCAACATGCATCGTAACCGTATCCTCGGTCTCTTCGCGAGAGACACACACGATAAACAGATTACATATATCAAGTTCCCTTCTTCCTTCTCCCGTATTGTAATGTAAGCATGTAAGAATCTGTACCAGAAATGTAAGCATCTTAAACCGCCGTCAAAACAGCGTGAGCGCCGAGTCTTAAGAGGAAGATAGTTAGGGTTAGTGATGTTGAGAGCGTATAGATGGGGTCAAGGGGACACGTGAGCGCTCCCCCGCCGCTCCTACCAGACGATTATAACTTCGGTAAAATGCTTCGCGGCATTTTGAAAGCCGCAGCTAATTCCAAACATCTTCCATTGCAACTCTTATTCCTTCTTATTTGCTTTCATTTGTTTCTTTCCGTCGCCATCGTCGTTTTGCTTCTTCTTCTTCTTCTTCTTCTTCTTCTTCTTCTTCTTCTTCTTCTTTTTCTTTTTCTTTTTCTTCTTCTTCTTCTTCTTCTTCTTCTTCTTCTTCTTTTTCTTTTTCTTTTTCTTCTTCTTCTTCTTCTTCTTCTTCCTCGTTTTCTTTTTATTCTTCTTCCTCTACTCATACTTCTTCTCATCTCCTTTCCAGTTCTCCTTGTCTTTTTTCTCCATTTTTTCGTTTTTCTTTTTTTTCTTCATTATCATCTTCGTCTGCTTCTAGCTTTTCTCTTCCTCTTCTTCGATACGATACGCTATGCCATCATCATTGAGATCAACACAAACATCATCATACTTTTTTTTTAATGCGGTGGAAAACGAGCGACGTAGTCTGCCGACGACACGCGATGCCGATATTAAAAGCAGACGTAACTGCAAAAACTGCTAACTTTTTTCACGGAGAATAACGTCCGTAATTAGGCAAACCGTAGCGGAGATTTCGTTTATCTCGGCGGGAAATTATGCCAAATATATTCAAAGCTTTTTAGCGTTTTCATCATTAATTTCCTTTCGTTTCTGTGCGACCAAGCGGGAGGCTTCGACTTTCGCTAAATAAGAAATCATGGAGGTATTATATAATTAGCAAATCAGTCACCAAAGAGGAATAATGAAATGAGAAAATATTATTTTACAATAAACCCCAGGAGCAGACGATAGGTATCACGATCAGACACGCGCACGCCCACACACACGCGCTCACACACGCGCTCACACGCACGCTCACACACACGCGCTCACACGCACACCCACGCACACACCCTCACACACGCGCTCACACGCACACCATACACACACTCACACACACGCGCTCACACGCACACCCACGCACACACCCTCACACACGCGCTCACACGCACACCATACACACACTCACACACACGCGCTCACACGACACAACACGCGACTCTCACAGCACTGGCACACCAACATTGACACCCTCACAGCACAAGCGGCTACACGCACACTCACACACACTACGCGCGTCAACCCGGCACACCACACACACACACCCTCCACAGCGCGATTCACACGCACGGTCACCACACACCGCGCTTACACGCCACCCACACACTCTCCACACGCGCTCGCCACGCAAACTCAAAACACAAGCACACCCCACAACACACGTCACACACGGCGCTCACAACCGCACTCTACAAACCGACGACACACCCACGACACCACCCTCACACACGGCGCTTCACAAGCCACTCACACACACGCACCATCGCCACACCCTCACACACAGCCGCTACCGCCACAGTCACACACGACGCGCTCACGCGCACAGCCTAACACACACACCACAAACACGCCCCCACACGCACAACCACCCGCGTAACACCGCCACACCACACCACACCCTCAACACACCGCGCTAAACGCAACACTGGCACACACGACGCGCTCACACGCAACACCACAACGCGCTGCACATCGCACACCCACCACAACAACCACACATCAACACCACAACACGCGCCAGCAGGCCACCACAACGCGCATCACACGCACTCCGCACCGAACACAACGAGCACCACACGACACCCCCCCCAAACACACACAACACGCATACCAATACACACCCACACCACACGCCACCACACGCAGCACCACACACACCACACCACACACACCACACCATCACCCACACCACACACCACACACACTCACACGACAGCGCGCTCACACGCACTACCCAACACACGCGCTCACCCGCACACCCATCACACGACGCGCTCACCACACGCCACCCACACACACAGCCACACCGCCACACATAATAAACACCCCACCATACGACGCCACACGCGTCACCGGCACACGACAAACACAGACCCCCACGCGCCCAACACGCACCACACGCCCACACGCACACACATATACACACCCACAGCATACCCGGCCCGCAACCCACGCGTGCTCACAACCCACACACACGCGCTCCCGCCACTACCCACACACAGACACCCGCGCAACACCCGCGCACTCATACGCACACCCAACACGCCACCGCGCTCACGAACAGCGCACACCACACCACAGAGCGCTCACACGCACACCCACCACACACGCGTTTCCACGACACACCACACACCGACCCCACGCAGACCACAACCCACGCGCTCACCACGCACAGCCACACACAGACCCACCGCGCCCACACAGCCACGCGAGATACACGCACACCCACAACCAGCACCCCGCGCAACACCCGACACACAACCAACACACACACGACAACACGCCCAGCCGCACACACGCACGCTCCACACAGACAATCACATACGCGCCGACGCCACACCGCACGGGCGGCTCATCACGACACCAACACAGACCCTCCGCACGCACACACGCGCACACACGCGCACACACGCACGCCCACACACAGACACATACACATACCCGCGCGCACCACACGGCGCATCACTAACGCACGCAGCCAACACGACCGGCGCGCACACACACGACGCACACACGCGCCAACGCACGCACCGACCACACAGACACAATACAACTACTCTGCGCGCGCAACACGCACGCCACACACAGGGACTGGATTACACAGCACAGTAACACAGACCACGCGCGCAACCACACGCGGCCTCACACGCACACCCACTACAGCACATACGACGATACACATACCCGCCCGCGCGCCACGCGCGCCACACGCAACCAACCAACCAGATCATATCGACAGACTCCGCGGCGCGCAACACGACCACTGCGCCACACAGCAGACTACATCACCGACCACGCGGTGCGCTCACACGCGATTCCACACACTACACACTCACACCGCACACACGACACAGCACACACACACACGCGCACGACACTGCACACACGCGCTCCACGCACACACACCACACAGCACAAGCACACCGACGACATACACGCCAGTCACGCCCACAACGCACCACGACACACAAGCCGCACACCGCGCCACACACGGCAGACACACACCACCCAACACACCCAACGCGCACCGCACGACCACACACATCACCACACACCCACACGAACGCACACGACACCATCAACACACGAACACCACCACACACATCACACACAAACACCGCACACCACACAACAACACGTACACACACTAAGGAACACTCACACCACACACCTACAACACACAACACTCACACATGCACCCGCACACACCACACCAGATACACGCCAACACCACACACACACACCACACACGAACACAACAACACACCACACTACACACACGAACCCACCAACACACACACCCCACACACACAACCACACACACACACGAACACTCCCAATGCACACGCACAAACAACACACACACACACACACACAACCACACACCACACACCACATCACCAGACCCACAGCACAGAAACACAAACACACACAACAACACCACACACACACACACACACACACACGAACACACACACACGAACACACACACACGAACACACAACATACACACAGTCGCTTCTTCGTTGCCTCTAGCTCCCGGCCGACTCACACATCAAACATTATGATTGCCAATTCAGTAAGCAATAATCAAGACACACAGAAGCGCTACTGTGAAGCTCACGTGCAGTCCGATGTTGGCGCAAGCAATGATCGCTCTGCCCACGCTGTAAATCAGTCATTGACCAATAAAAAAAAATCGACATGGGGCGGCCCTGCAGCGGCGACGGTAGTGACGACAAGAGACTTATCGACGAAGCAGAAAGCTGTAAATATCTCTGGAAAGTGTCGGCAGCGCAGAGGGTAGAACGCGGCGCCCCCCTCCACTTCCCCTCCCCCTCCCCTCCCCCACACACATATATAATATATATATATATATATATATATATATATATATATATATAATTATATATACTGATTCTTCCCCTTAGTGATTTCTTCTATTTGTGCCTTCACCCATGCTCTCCCCTGCTGCCATACCCCTTCACCCATGCTCTCCCCTGCTGTCATACCCCTTCACCCATGCTCTCCCCTGCTGTCATACCCCTTCCACGCCGCCCCCACTCCCTTCCATGTAACCACCATCTTTATTTTTCTCCGTCCGCCGAATTAGGATCGGAGGAATTACGCGATTTCGACAATTTCGTGAAAAAATATCGAGCGTCGAGCGGCGGGCGTTGATACGGGGATGCGTCTTGCAGCAGCATCCTCATGCTCCCTCATCCTCATCCTCATGATTCATGGCTTCACAGAGTCAGAGGGATGCTAACCCTGCTGCTCAATCAGCTGCCCGTGTCATCATTTCCACGTTAGTACACTCTGTACACTGATGACTCTCTTTCGCACGCGCTCTCTCTCTCTATCTATCTCTGTCTCTCTCTCTCTCGCTCTACCTCTCTCTCTCTCTCTCTCTTTCTCTCTCTCTCTACCTCTCTATCTCTGTCTCACTTTCGCTCTCTAACTCTCTATCTCTGTCTCGCTCTCGCTCTCTGACTCTGTCTCTCTCTCGCTCTCTCTCTCTTGCTCTCTCTCTCTCTCTCTCTCTCTCTCTCTCTCTCTCTCTCTCTCTGTCTGTCTCTGTCTCTCGTCTTTGCGCGCTTCTCTACTATTCTCTCTCGATCAGCTCTCATCGCCGCGCTTTATCTCTCTCTCTCTTCTTTGTGTCTATGTCTCTCTGTCTCCTCTCTCTTTCTATCAACTCTCGCACGGGCGCCGCCTCTATCTATCTCGTCTCAGCTGCCTATTGGCAGAAATCAGTCCTATCATTACGGAAAAATTAGTATACTCACGCGCCAACAGCCTAGCAATCTATCTTTTTTTCTCTTTTCCTCTGCTCTTTTCTTGATCTCTTCTGTCTCTCGGTCCTTCTCATCGCTCTCAGCTCCTCTCTCTCAGTGCTCAGAGGCCCCTCTCTTTCCTCTCTCTCTCTCTCTCTCTCTCTCTCTCTCTCTCTCCTCTCTTCCCCTCTCTCAGGCTCTGCAGTCGCTCTCTCGTCACTCTCTCTCTCTCTACTCTCTCTCTTTCCTCTCTCTCTCATCTCGCTCTTCTGCACTTCTCTCTCTGCTCTCTCGCCGCTCTCCTCTCTCGGCGCTCTCTCGATCTTCTCAGTTGCTCGCCTCCATCGCTGCGCTTCTCTCTCTGCTCTCTCACTCTCTCCTCGCGCGCGTCTCTCTCTCGTCGCTCTCGCTCTCGGCGCTCTACCTCCCCGCGCTCTCTTCTTTCTCAGTTCTCGCGCCCCCTTTCTCTCCCTCCTCCTCCCCTCATTCGCTCTCTATATATATGAGCTTGTTTTGCGCTCTGTCCATGTAAATTCGGTCCTCGCCTCTCTATTTATCTCAATCAGTCACCGACCTACACTTACAGGAACCGTTTTAACCAATGGATAGTTCTGGCGCTCTCCCCTTCCTCTGCACTCTCCTCTCTCTCTCTGCTCTCCTCCTCTCACTCTCGTCCGTCTCTCTCTCTGCTGCTTTTCTCTCGCTCTCTCTCTTCTCCTCTCTCTCTCTCTAGCTCTCTATCTCTGTCCTCGCATCTCCGGCTCCCTCGCTAACTCTCTATCGTCTGTCTCGGGACCTCGCATCTCGCTCTCCCTGACTCGTCTCTCTCCCCCGTCCCTCTACTTCAGGTTCGCAGATGAGGCTGCATCTCTCATCTCTCTCTCATCTCACTGTTCCCTCTCTATGTATGTCTGTCTGTCTCTTCTCTCTCTCTCTCCCTCTCTCTCTGTCATGTCCTCTGTCTCTGCTCTCTCGCGCGCGTTTTCTCTCGTATTCTCTCTCTCACTCTCTCGCGCGCTCTCCATACTCTCTCTCTCTTTGTGGCCTATGTCTCCTGTCTCTGTCTCTCTGTTTTCTGTAAACCTCTCTGTCTCCTCCTCTCTCTTTCTATCTCTCTCGCGCGCGCTCGATCTATCTCTCTCGCTCGCCTATTTCGAATCAGTTTATCATTACGGAATTAGTCTACTCACGCGCACAGCCTAGCAATCTTTTTTTCTCTTTCTCTCTCTTTTTCTTTCTTTCTGTCTCTCTGTATCTCTCTCTCTCTCTTCTCTCTCGATCTCGGCTCTCCTTCTCTCGCGCTCTCTCTCTCTCATCTCCGCTCTCGCTCTTCACGCGCCTCCTTCTCATCGCGCTCTCTCTCTCTCGTTCTCGCGCCCCTACTCTCTCTCCCCGAAGCCCAAGAGAAACCGACCGGACTCCGCCGCACGCACTCTCCTCCCCCTCCTCTCTATCTAATATATATATAGCTTGTTTGCGCTCTGTCATGTATTCGGTCTCCTTCTCTATTTATCTCAATCAGTCACCGACGCTACCATTACAGAACCGTTTTACTAAAATAGATAGTTTGCCGCTCTCTCCCTCTTCCTCTTTCTCTCTCTTTCTCTCTTTCTCTCTCTCTCTCTCTCTCTCTCTCTCTCTCTCCCTCCCTCCTTCCCCCTCTCTCTCTCTCTTTTTATCGGTCGTTGTCGGCAAGTGACGTTGAACAGAAAGTTTGATTAGGGTTAAGAATGACCGCCATTATGAGGAGATCATGCTCAAGCTCATACTCAACGGATAATTCTCCCATATATGCGATGAAATAAAGACGTCATTTCTTTGCAATCTAAATATGGAGACAAATATCAAACATCCTAATGGATTTTAACTCCGACCCCCCTTCGTCTGTCCACGCAGCGATGAAATGCAAAACGTTCAAACGAATGGGAGGACCGGTAGTATGGCAATCTTACATTACGATGAAATGCGATTCAAGTTAATGCGTTTTAAAATGCGCTCGTGATTTTCAAGGAATCGTTCAATGGATCGCGTTCATTGAGCGTGATGGGGTTGATGATGGTATATATATATATATATATATATACATATATGTGTGTGCGTGTGTGCGCGCGTGCGTGCGTGCGTGCGGCGCGCGCGTGTGTGTGCATGCGTGTGCGTGTGCGTGTGCGCGTGTGTGCGTGCATGACTGCATGCGTGTGCGTGCGTGTGTGCATGACTGCGTGCGTGCGTGCATGCATGCGTGGTGCGTGCGTGCGTGCGTGCGCGCGTGCGTGAATACATGTGAAGCTGGCTTCAGTGGTAATCCTTGCTATAACCGCGGAGAAGCCATCGTAGTCGCAGCCTCCGTCTCAGCTTCCTCATCCGAGGGATTTTGGCTTCTTTTCTCCTCGTTCCAGCTCATCATCTAGTACGTCTAGCGTGCGAATTACGATGTGGGGAAAACAATAGCTTTCTCTCTGCGGCAGATAGCTTAGAGATGGTCCGGATGGAAGGATGCATAGTAACCAGCGAGAGATAACAACGAAAAGAATTGGACATGCAGAGAGAGTGAGGGAGAGAAGGGGCGGAGAAAGGGCAAGAGGGAGAGGGAGAGGGAGAGAGCAAGATAGAGAGATAGACAGATTGAGATAGAGAGAGGGCGAGAGAGAGAGAGAGAGAGGGCGGGAGAGAGAAAGAGAGACAGGGCGAGAGAGAGAGAAAGACAAGGAGGAGGTATGAGAGAGGGACAGATATATATATATATATACACTTGAGATCGATAGAGCTTGTATACGACGACTCTATGTTGTGATGCATGCGACGAGAGTGGACAGAAGTTAAGGCAAACCAGGATTTTCCGTGAACACATTCGCTGGCCCTCAGGCAATGAGCTTCCAGTATTATTGCTGCGGCCTAGTATACGCCACACAGCGCATAAGAGGCAAATAATAATAGATCACATGGTTTGCAATGTAGAATCATGATTGTGAGTAAAGAATTGATCGTGCATGAGGCACTCACGGCACACACCGCAACACACACACACACACACATCACACACACACACACACACACAGACACACACACACACACAGCCACAGCACACACCACGACACCACACGCACCACATAACTACACAAGTAGACCAGAACACACACACGGCACACGACACACCACACGC
>NW_014578568.1:38960-40123 GCF_000485595.1 Priapulus caudatus
GTGTGTGTGTGTGCGTGTGCGTGAGTGTGTGTGTGCGTGCGTGTGCATGAGTGTGTGTGTGTGCGTGTGTGTCTGTCACGCGTGCTGTGTCTCTGCACGCATTCACGTCAGCACAGAATCGAGATTCTATTCCGTCTACTCTTCTCTATTCTTTTGACGTTATTCGTGGAGATTTTTTTTTCAGAAAATTAATTTTGTAAAAGCTATACATTCTTTGTTTTCGGGAAGCGTTTACATTTTTGCCAAATCCGAAAACCGATGTTGGCATCTGACGCACTACAAAACAAACGCGATCCTGGCCATGTGTTTGTGATGGTCCGTATAAAACCTTGTGACGCACGTCAGCTAAACCCGCTCAGCAATCAATGCGAACGCGAAATGCACTTTTAGTTTAGCTACGTCAAGTTTCGGGCAGAGAAGTGGTTATCGTATAGCGTCGAATTGTGATGCAAATGGCAAAGCCGTGACTAACCGGGATAGGGGAGGGAAGCATGGCGGCAGTTGTACCATACTACACGAATGTAGACGAATGTACACGAATATACACGAATGTATACGAATGTACACGAATATACACGAATGTACACGAAATTACACGAATGTATACGAAATTATACGAATGTACACGAATGTACACGAAATTATACGAATGTACACGAATGTACACGAAATTATACGAATGTACACGAATGTACACGAAATTACACGAATGTATACGAAATTATACGAATGTACACGAATATACACGAAATCACACGCCGTGATGAACCGTAAGGTACAGCGATATACGGTATAAGTCTTAGATGCAGATCAGCTTGTTGTGTCGACACTTGACACCTCCCGCAAGCACGACGGCGGGCAGACGACAAAAATGTGGAAGGTGGAATTACGGAAGCTTACTGCGGGATGCTGACAGGTCACGAGCACACACGCCCGGCAAGATAGAATTCTCATTATCCTGTTACTGCCGACTGCGCGTCTGATCAAAGACACGTGGCAACGTGCGAGTCGTCGGGAACACATGCTGGCGTACAACCCACAGGCACTTGAAACGTCTCAATAAAAAAAGGTAAATAAACACGAAATGTATTTACTACCAAAGTCTTAATGTTTCTCTACTCTCGTTCGCCTATTGTTGCCGATAATTTTCTGTAAGTGCCGTT
>NW_014578568.1:40887-42119 GCF_000485595.1 Priapulus caudatus
ATACATTGAAAGAATTCGTTTTAAATTACCAGTAACCATCCACCAATCTCCATGTGCATGTTATTGCCACACACGATAGCCAGCCTAAATAATGCAACCACAAAACATTTCTTCAGCTTTAGTACCCGAGCTGCAGGCCCTCCGATTGGTTGGCCGATGACGCGTCACATCCTCTAACCTAACAAGGTAATGAACCGGAAGTGATTTAATAGTGGTCACGTGTCTGTATAGAAACGTTTTTTTCTCGGAATCTGTCAAACGCAATAATATTCGTTCCGACAAACACCGCTGCACACAGGTGCAAAATTTTTGTTTAATTCGCTGTTCGGTTTTTGAGTTTTGGCGATTTCTTCGACCCCACCCTCCCGGCTTCAAGGCGATTACGTTGCCCGTCTGCTTTGCGGAATGCCAAGTCGGTGCATAGTTCGAGTAGTCGCTAGCGTTGAATAGAATGATTTACATTGAATAAAATTGCATTCACCTATGCGAAACTTGATATTCTATGAGATCAATAAGTTTTTTTTTACAAAATCGCACGTCGAATACGATTTCTCGGTAATTTAGAATGCCACATGATCGGACATAAAAAACGGGTCAAATTTTGCATTGGATTGAATATTTTTCTGAAAATAAAAGGGCTTTTTTGTCAAATTTGATGCTAAACGAACGCGACGTGTCTTGTTGTCTGCTATGCCAAAAATTAGCACTCGGAAGCAATCGGTCATTTTTTATAGCGATTAAAGCGGCTGTGGGAATTGTCCACCAGGCGGCGCTATCACATCATAGTGTTATTGGTAGACGTTCTATTTACGCGCTCCAACAATGATGGCTGGAGGCAATTTTTATCATATCTCAAGAATAGGCATTTACGCTTCATTTGGAATAGAATTTGTGCAAAGGCGACAATCAGTTTTGGAGATTAGGCGAATCCAAGTTGGTTCACCCAACAAAAATCATCGCTTTCATTGTTCCACTTTGCTGTGGATAGACACTATTGGCGAAGCGATCGACACCATGGACCGTTTTTATACTAAGACTTGTTCTAATAAAACAATACATCTGGCACAAGTTTATGTCAAGGCTGTAACTCATGCGAAATTCTTCTAGCTGATGCTTGAATGGGTGCAACAGACCAGCAGATGGACAAATACTGGGCCACAGAGTGTTCAGTGGTAGCCACGAACGCCACTTTTCACGCAATAAACAATGCTAATTAATTCGTGGCAGACACG
>NW_014578568.1:42169-43519 GCF_000485595.1 Priapulus caudatus
CACGATAGCCAGCCTAAATAATGCAACCACAAAACGTTGCGTCAGCTTTAGTGCACGAGCTGCGGGCCTTCCGATTGGTCGGCCGATGACGCGTCACACCCTCTAACCTAACCGGGTAATGAACCGGAAGTGATTTAATAGTGGTCCCGTGTCTTATCACAGTCAGTACTGCAACCGGCAGTTAGATGCGATATGATATGACTACTAGGCACTTTAATTTAATTAATTTTTTTTTTTTTTTAGGGTTAGGGTTAGGGCTTAGGTTAGGTTTAGGGTTTAGGTTAGGTTAGGGTTAGGGTTAGCGTTTATTTTTTTTTTTAAGTGCCTAGTAGTCATATCCTAAGTGCCTAGTAGTCATATCATATCGCATCTAACTGCCGGGTGCGTCAGTACTACAGTATCATACTATATACAGTATGTGCTATTGATCTCGTTTTTATTCATGAAAATCCGTAATGAATTTACATGTAAAGCTGGATAGTCAGCTATATTTCTTGCTATGCATTGACAAAGCTTTTCCATGATGAGTTCACTGTTATAGAATTAACGGTAAAAGTGTCGCACGGGCAAAGTGTAGCGATGCGGACATAGCGCCTGTATGCACCGGTTATTTTAGACTCCGCGCCACCGCGCCAGCGAGCCAATCGGCGCCTTTGTTTAGCGCCATGGCAACAGCCAATCAGCGCCGCTTATGCAAATTAATGCCACTATCTGAATGGGAATAAAAATCACGCCGGGACGAGCCGCTTATACTCTCGGATTCAGCAAAGATTCTAGTTTTTGAAAAAATTGCAAAGAGTTCTAAGCCTTTCTATTGAGAAATAAAAAATTCAAGCGCACGCATACACTGAAAAACGATCTCATTCTTTTCACTCTTACAGCGCTGATTGGCTGATTTTCCACCGTTACACCTATAGACAAGTCACAGGAAAGACCATAGAACTAGAATAGAGGGATAGAAAACTCTATTCTAGTTCATGGAAAAGACTAGAAGCACGTATACGCTAGCCGAGCGCAGCGCCACGATGCGTGAAATAATTTAATCACGAGATAATAATCATCATAATTATAACTTTCGTGTGAATAAACATCAAAACCAATTACCGGAAGTCGCCGTCGGTCGGTAATTTTCGCTCGAATTTATCTCGGAATTTATTTCCACTTACTCTTTCTCACTTTTATCTTTCTGCTAATTTATTTCCTACTTATATAAGGTGAAATCGGATAAAGCTAATTCACGATCTTGATTGTGACCTTGTCATGTGTGTGTGTGTGTGTGTGTGTGTGTGTGTGTGTGTGTGTGTGTGTGTGTGTGTGTGTGTGAGAGAGAGAGAGAGAGAGAGAGAGTAG
>NW_014578568.1:43561-44692 GCF_000485595.1 Priapulus caudatus
CGTAGACTATCAGAAATGTTCAATTAAATTAGTGTATGTTATTTAGGGCCATTAGAAATTAGTTATATATTATATTATAATTGCTTTCTTGTTCTTGTTACTTTATTACATCAATTGTATTTTTTGTTCTAGATACTGTTCCATATATGTATGTATGTATATATTTTGTTTCTCTCTTATTTCCTATATTTGCTTATTTCCTATATTTAGTTTAATTGTACTTTTCCCTCAGACTTTTTATTACCTATGGTAGTGGTCAACTCGAAAGCTTATTGCTACTTTGACCACTACGCACATTCACCTTAAACCTATCGATTCTATAATATTATTTATTTCTCTCCCTTTTTACTACTATCTGAAATTATCTGTACAAATGAATGAAAAGTGCAAAATAAAATGAATCTGAATCTGAATCTGAATCTAACAAGTCGATCTTACAATATTTAATTAATTAATTATTTTATTTAAATTATTTTTCTTTTATTATTGTTTTTTTTGTTGCTTTTCACTTCCATCCTTTGGAAATCTATAAAAAAAACTGTATAGAGCTCTAAAGTGATGACGTCACGGTGGCATGACAACGAACCCACTGGTTCTAAACAATCATATGCTCTGGTAACATTAACTGCATGAAAATGGTGTCATGTTTTGTACCCGATTGTAACCATCATTTTGAGAGTCATGATTGCAGTTTTATAGATTTCCAAAAGATGGAAGTAAAAAGCAACCATACATGCAGCCCACCACCTGCCAACCGTGACCATGCCAACCATACACCAACGTTGGCCCAACGTCATGCAGCCAACCACTTGCCAACCATGACCATGCCAACCATACACCAACGTTGGCCCAACGTCATGCAGCCAACCACTGCCAACTAGCATCATGCCAACCATACGAGAACAGACCACTATTAAATCCTCCATTGGATCCTATACTTAGGCGCGTAAATCCATTTTGAAATGTGGGGGGGACACCAGTAGCGAGCACGCGAAGGAGAGCAAAATTTTGAAATTAGACCCCCTCAAATGCGTTTTCTGCGCGAGTAGGGGGGGTCCAGACCCCCTGGACCCCCCCCCTGTACACGCCCCTGCACACACACACACACACACACACACACACACACACACA
>NW_014578568.1:44944-52425 GCF_000485595.1 Priapulus caudatus
ATTTCTGCATAAGAATTATTTAATATAAGAAAAAAAAACGTGTTAAAAAGAAACGGTACTAAATTTATCAAGACACATTTTTCTTAAATTGTGCATGATGATTATTATGCTCTCAAATGCACATGAATAAAATGAAAGCTGGCAAAAAAGGGAAAGAAGCCAATCGTTGACGCACTATCACACACAATAAAAAGGTTTTTACTTCACAAACACACACACACACACATACACACATGCACACTTACACACAAAATCATGGTGATCCAAAATCGTGGGGGGACATGTCCCCCTGTCCCCACTAAATTTGCGCCCCTGCCTATACTTAAGAATTGAATTTCAGGAGCTAAAAAATAGTATTTCGACCGTCTTCGGCCGAGTGGAAATATTAAAGCTAGGTAGCCATGTACTTCAGCTGTGCATCATTAAAGTTATGACATATGTTGTCCGGCGTTTTAAAAAAATATCGCGAATTTACTAATCGACACCACATGTGTGCCAGAAAAACAGTCGCGCAGTCGAATGGGGACCATACATTGAAAGAATTCGTTTTATATTACCAGTAACCATCCACCCATCTCCATGTGCGTGTCATTGACACACACGATAGCCAGCCTAAATAATGCAACCACAAAACGTCACGTCAGCTTTAGTGCACGAGCTGCGGGCACTCCGATTGGTCGGCCGATGAGGCGTCACATCCTCTAACCTAACAGGGTAATGAACCGGTAGTGATTTAATAGTGGTCACGTGTCTGTATAGAAACGTTTTTTTCTGGGAATCTGTCAAATTCAATAAAATTCGTTCCGACAAACACCGCTGCACACGGGTGCAAAATTTTTGTTTAATTTGCTGTTCGGTTTTTGAGTTTTGGCGATTTCTTCGACCCCACCCTCCCGGCTTCAAGGCGATTCTGGTGCCCGTCTGCTTTGCGGAATGCCAAGTCGGTGCATAGTTCGAGTAGTCGCTAGAGTTGAATAGAATGATTTATATTGAATAAAATTGCATTCACCTATGCGAAACTTGATATTCTATGCGATCAATAAAATATTTAAAAAAAATCGCACGTCGAATTCGATTTTTCGGTAATTTAGAATGCCACATGATCGGACATTTTTTTTGTCAAATTTGATGCTAAACGAACGCGACATGTCTTGTTGTCTGCTATGCCAGAAATTAGCACTCGGAAGTAATCGGTTATTTTTTTATTGCGATTAAAGCGGCTGTGGGAATTGTACAACAGGTGGCGCTATCACATCATAGTGCTATTGGTAAACGTTCTATTTTCGCGCTCAAATAATAATGGTTGGAGGCATTTTAGATCATATCTCAAGAATAGGCATTTACGCTTTATGTGGAAAAAAATTTGTGCAAAGGCGACAGTCAGTTTTGGAGAGTAGGCGAATCCAATTTGTTTCACCCAACAAAAATCATCGCTTTCATTGTTCTACATTGCTGCGGATAGACACTATTGGAGAAGTGATCGACATAATGGACCGTTTTTATATGAAGACTTATTCTAATAAAACAATACATGTGCGTCAAGTTCATTTCAAGGCTGTCACTCATGCAAAATTCTTCTGGCTGGTGCTTAAATGGGTGCAACAGACAGGCAGATGGACAAATACTGGGCCACGGAGTGTTCAGTGTAGCCATGAAAGCCACTTTTCACGCAATAAACAATGCAAATTAATTCACGGCAGACACGAATGTTGTATAAGAATTGTTACCCAAGCATCATTCTTGAATTCGCAGTGTCTCTTTATGCCGATAATCATAATTACGCTGCATGCCGATAGCGATTCCTATAGGCCTCCTTAGGTGGTAGATGCAACGACTGCATGGCAATCATACGATCATGCAACCTCAGCTTCCTAAAAAAATCAGAGGATTGACATTCAATGACAGAATTAGAAATAAAACCTGATACAATAATAATACAAGTACAACGTCTTAGCAGTAGAATTTAGCAATAGCAAGACTATTCGCCGACTATTAGTCGCGACGACGAGATTTAACGAAAGCAGGGTTCTTCCACTGTCTGTCTGTGTGGGGGGGTAACAAGGGTTAGGGATAGGGTTAAGCCTAGTATTGCCATGACTAAAATGGGACCGAGAGCTAGGCTTAAGCATAGTATTGACGTTAGTATTACGAACTAGAATGAATTCGTTATTTGCAATCAAAAGTTTCTATTTGCTAAATGTGCTGTTCCTTCACTAAAAAATGTCGCCAGATTTGTTCTCAACTTACACATTAACTTCTCCGAGTCCAACTTTAGCGCAATCTACACAATAAATGACACTCTACGACATTCTGCACTGCAGTAGGCACGAGAAGACGAGTGAAAATTAACTGCCCGGCACTCGCAGGTCATTAATATTAAAAAATGTGAAAATTTCCAGTAACATTTTTTCAGCGTGACAGAGAACAGACCACTATTAAATTCTCCATAGGATCCTATACTTAAGAATTGAATTTCAGGAGCTGAAAAATAGTATTTAGAACCGTCTTCAGCCGAGTGGCAATATTAAAGCTAGGTAGCCATGTACTTCAGCTGTGCACCATTAGAGTTATGACATATGTTGTCCGGCGTTTTAAAAAAATATCATCTGCAAATTTACTAACCGATTCACCTATATCTGTCCAAGAGCAAAGACAGTCCGGCAGTCGAATGGGACATACATTGAAAGAAATCGTTTAAATACGACAGTAACCATCACCCATCTCCATGTGCATGTCATTGACACAACACGATTAGCCAGCCTAAATAATGCAATCACAAAAACGTCGCGTCACTTAGTGCACGAGCTGCGGCACTCCGATTGGTCGGCCGATGACGCGTCACAGTCCTCTAACATAACATGTAAGATCCCGAAGTGATCTAATAGGTGGTCAACGGTCGTCATAACGCCAACGTGCCCAACGTCATGCAGTCCAACCACTTGCCAACTAGCATATGCCACGCAATAGCGGCCAAACGTTGGCCAACGTTATTAGCCAACCACTGGCTCACTAGCATCATGCCAACCAATGACGCCAACGTTGCCCAAACGTCATGCAGCGCCACATTTCCAACTAGCCACAGCCGACCATACCCAACGTTGTCCAACGGCAGCAACCAACCACGTGAAGAACCGTGACCCGATGAACAAACCCATAACATCCAACAATGACCCATATCGTCATATTGCCAACAACAGCCAACCATGACCTGCCAACTGTGGCCAACGTTGCTCAACGTGCCGCAGAAGTTGCTCAACGTTGGCCAACGTCAAATTGCCAAGGTACACACCGTAGCCAACCAAATCCAAACGTTATGGCCCAGGCCGCACGTAACATGTTATCTGACTAACTGATTCCTGTTTACCAGAGTAAAAGTAAGAGATACACAAATTATATATTTATGCTGATAGAGCTAAAGGGGTCGTTACAGCAAGAATCTTATTCGCCATATCTGATATATAAAATCAATATGTCATCGATACATAGACTAGACTCCACATCACGACATTTCGCGTAAAACCAGGTCGCCATGTATAAATGCGTTGTAGTTTGCTCTCATCACGTATGTTTACTTATCATTTAGCCGCTATATTCCTTTACGAACCGCCACTCAAAGGAACCCCTTAAAAAGTGAGAGCGTCGTTCCCTCAGGTCCGTGAACCGCAAATCCTCGCAAATTTAGTGCTCAAAGTTCAAGCAAATATAATAAGACGTGTCGGATTCTCTTTAGACCACATTCACCTATGACGTCCAATAGAAAAATCAATAGAGGTCAATGACCTGAAGCTTCACCACAAAAAAAGACACCAAAGATGAATGAAGAAATCATTTACACTTGAGGCAACCAGCGACTTACATTTTAGAAACGAAGTGTATATGGGAGAACCCCCATTATATACTCTTGATAATTATATGTAAATTTTTAATGTGAAGAATAAATGTTTGAGATGAAAGTCGAGATGAGAGCGAGTGATGCTACAGTCCTAAAAATGATCGAGCCATTAAGCCTTTTTATAATATTCAGATAGCATCTGTCTAAAAGCGCAGCTCCATTAACGTGTAAAATTGAGAGGATAGCGCTTATTCGCACACTAGCTGCTATGTCCTCACGTGACAAAGGTTCCTGCCATTAACACAACTTTTGCCAAAGTTAATGGGTGCAATGGAATTGTACTTCGTTTTGAGTTTTTCTAGGCGTAGCACACGTGCCCATCTGTAATATCGGCAATAATAATTATAAACAAAATGAATCACAATTTGTGAACGGTAGGATGGCGCTAATAGGGCGCTGGCTGAGCGATGCGTTCGAAAAGAACGATAGTTAATTATGCTGCGTCCGACATGTTGTAAAACTTACTCTGAATATAGACGCCTGTTTTCCTCGGCAGGGTGGAGAGGAAATACCGATTTGCATAAAGATATTGCTCAATGAAATCTGTAAAACGAACCAGCCGAGACAGTGTCACATACCACAGACTGTTGTTATCGTGCGTTTTGCAGAAAATGCAGAACCTACCTAATTTCAATAATGTGTGTTTTATACAAAACCCCTAGCAGTTATATCTGTGACATACCAAAAATGACGCAAAACCGTTGTCAACTTGACATAAGGCAATTGGCCATTTTTGCCTAAAGAATTGCCGTGGCTCGAAAGGCACGTCGACTGGCGCCTCCAAAAAGGGAGTTTCATATGGGACATAGGCATGTAACAACTATAGTCCAATTCAAACTATGGGGTAAACGCTTCTTGAGTATCGTGCCATAGCCAATATTGACGGATCGAACGACGGAGTGACGACGGACGAACGACGACGGACAGACGACGGACGACGACGATGCAATGGTCAATAAAACAAACAAAAAGAAAAAAGAAAGCAAAAAGCTCGAAGATAGAGCGTGTCCAATCTTAGCTTATTAGGAAAGTTGTCGACAAACAGAGTTATCATGAATCGAGAAATACGTGATCGATAATGAATTCTTATAACTACTTCAAATGTGCATTCCATAAGGCATCAAGCAAATACATCCGTCAATGAACTTAAGCCTTACACTTGCAAGGAAACAGAAAATCGGATAGTCACCTGCGATGGTAGTTCTCCTATAACAAAAAGCATTCGATAGCAGTCTGAACCACTCTATGTTAACATCCAAACTAAAACTAATTCGTTCTACACTATAAGTTTCGAATGGTTCAGCCTAATCATGTGGCAGATAAGCGACAGAGAGAGTGAGAGCTACTGCGACAAAATCCTATAACATTGGGGTATCTCAGGATGCATTCATACCGTCTCATATCAGCGTCGGCATTTACAGATATGAGAGTTACATTTGCGTCAAATCCAAATCAATTTACAGCAAATAAATTGATATTGGATATTGGTTGAGAGTGTTACATCGCAAAGTAAAGCAGCAATTGTCTAGACGTAAAAAAAAAAAAAAAATACATAAGGCGTCGAATCTGGCTGCAGCCTATCTGTGCAGAAGAAGCGAATGTTCGATATCGTCAGTGATGCATTCATGACCGTTTGCTATTCTTGAAATAGATGTCAACGAATATCGGCAGCCCGCTGTAAAACGAAGGTTATTGTCAAGCACTCCATCAGATCATGTAACAAATAACACCGTCATTTACTTAACCATACATTGCCAATGAAACAATAAAGGTATAGATACCGCGGATGGTATTTTTCCCAATACAAACAACCATTCCATAGCAGTGACGACTTATACATCCAAAGTAGAACGATTGCTGCTACAGCTATAAGTCGTCGAATGGCTTGCAGGCTATGGTCAAAGAAGCGACATACAGTATGTCCTGGACAGCTCACGTTTTTAAGCCAAACAATTCATATAACATTGGGTACCCTGAGCTGCATTTCAGTACGGTTGTTATAGCGGGCTCGATTTAACAGATATGAGAAGTTATGAATTACGTCAATCAAATAATTAGAATAAAATTGGCGAAATGTCCCCCCTTGCACAAAGAAGAGCTCTTAATTTTAAATTTCCTACATGCGCATATTATTATGCGTGTAGTATAACATTTGGCTAGCATTTTATAGATCTACAAATTATCATGCTTATCTCACACAATCGAAAAAAGGTCCTACAGCTTCTTAATTGCGCTTTTCAATCGTGGCCGAATTTGTCCATGCTGGTACTTGCGTATTACTGTTGATCGCCAATCTATCTTTCTTAATGATAACATTAAAAAAAGGAAAATGAATGAGAATCATAAAAAATAGATGTTTTGACGGATCAAAAGTAAGGTCCTGCTTGACTCCTAACATGAATAACGTCCAAACGTGTATATGCAGTAAAAAAGTGTCACGACCATTCCGAGCACGACTGTCATCGGCGAAGAACCATAATTATATACGATGATATAACTCAATGCAGTGACATCCGTACTATAGCAATGAATATAACGCGCAAATGCAAAAAACATGAACGGATAAACACGCTTAAAAGTGAGAAGCAGAATTCACATTGTAATGCATATTCAGTAATAGAATCTGTGACTAACATCAATGTTACTCAAAATCACCGGCACATCACTTGTTCTTTACGCACAGTGCTTGGCACGAAGCCTAAGGAAACCACACATTTAACTGGGCATCAGTCTATTCAACGTGAAACATTGAAATAGTAATGAACTCGTTGCCCCTTCATAAGTAATATATCATATGAAAAGAGGGAAGAAGTGGAAGGTTTATGTATCGTGTGAATATGCCACCGCACTGGTCCATTTCAAGCGACTTCTATAATTAAAGCAGTCGACCGGGTATACTATATTTGCGCTAGACAAATGTACAAAGCTTACACATTGTCGTATGAAGGTTTGTTTTTTGTGAACATCGCAAAATACCTCAAAGAATTTATATGTAACAGTACGTTAAACAATACATCGATCGTCCTAGAACGCGACAAGACAGTAATATGATGACGATTAATTAATTTGGAGCGCAAAAGATGAAGTATATAATATTCAAATCCGTCTTTGGATGTGTGAGCCGTCGAGTAAAGTCTGCACCGTGCGAGTGTTTACAGCGGGCCCACGTCTGCAAACAAAGAAGAAAAAGTTGGTAGCGGCCTCTGAGAACCAAACAGCAATTTTCATGCTTGCTTAACCCGTGATCTAGTTTTATACCTTATACATCCTACACGAATCGCTGTGAAATCGCATCTAAGGAAAGATATCCTGCATGGAGAAAGGTTTCGTAAATGACTACACACTATGCTGGCTACATTTGACCCTCTTTTTTTACAAATCACAGATCAATGGTTCTTGTATGTATGGTTCGCAGAAACTGACACATACTGGCATTTCGTTGTACCTCAATTTCATAAAATGAACGCTATGAAAACGAAGTAAACATGAAAAGTTAAGATAAACCTGTAACAAATTTGTCAAATGTAGAGTAAAATAAAACAATGTATAAGACGCCCGTCTTTGTCACGTTACTGTTGCACTCAAAGAA
>NW_014578568.1:52450-60157 GCF_000485595.1 Priapulus caudatus
GAGCGTGCCCGCCATGCCGTCGCCTGCCAATTATAGAACCAAACCTCCGAGACTTTCAGCACTAAAGCATGATAGTCGCAAGGACCGTCCGGCACATCAGTATATGCACGACTTTTGTTTCACAAGGACGGCTGCCAACCATGGTGCAACCGTGTGAGGCGGACCGGCACAGTACCGTCCAGATGAGCCTCAAGAGGGGGAGGGGAAACACAGGGGGTCCCGGGGTACCGCGCCGACGTTGCCACTACTTCATGGCAGCCAACCATTGCCAACCGTGACATTTCGCCGACCATTCATGCCAGACGTTCGCGCCAAGCCCAATGGCCAACCACTTGCCAAAACGGACCATGCCAACCATACACCAACGTTGGTCCAACGTCATACAGCCAACCACTGCCAACTAGCATCATGCCAACCATATGCCAACGTTGGCCCAACGTCATGCAGCCAACCATTTGCCAACTAGCATCATGCCAACCATACGCCAACGTTGGGCCAACGTTATGTAGCCAACCACTGGCCAACTAGCATTGTGCCAACCATACGCCAACGTTGGCCCAACGTCATGCAGCCAACCATTTCCAACTAGCATCATGCCAACCATACGCCAACGTTGGCCCAACGTCATGCAGCCAACCATTTCCAACTAGCACCATGCCGACCATACGCCAACGTTGGCCCAACGGCATGCAGCCAACCACTTGAAAACCGTGACCATGCCAACCATACACCAACAATGACCCAACGTCATATTGCCAACAACATGCCAACCATGACCGTGCCAACGTTGGCCCAAAGTTGGCTCAACGTTGGCCCAAAGTTGGCTCAACGTTGGCCCAACGTCAAATTGCCAAGCGTGACCGTGCCAACCAAATGCCAACGTTGGCCCAACGTAAGCATGTTATCTGGGACTACTGATTTCTTGTTTACCAGGACTAAAGTAAGAGACACAAATATATATTAGTGCTGGAAGAGCAAAGTCGTTACAGCAAGAATATTTATTTCCCATTATGTCTTGATATTATAAACTCATAATGTCATTCGTATACATTAGACTAGACTCACATCACGTGACTTTTCTGCGTAAACCAGGTCGCCATGATGAAATGCGTTGTATTTTGCTCCACACGTATGTTTACTTTATCATTTATGCGCTATTATTTCTTTACGAATGTCATCTTCAAAGGAACCCTTAAAGTTTAGAATTTTTGTTTCTGTCATTCCGTAACCGCAAATCCTCGCAAATGTTAGTCTTCAAAGTTCAAGGAACTATAACTAAGACCGTGTCGGAATTCTCTTTTTAGACCACAGGCACTTGGAACGTCTCAATAAAAAATAAATGAAAGTGTCAATGACACTGTAGCTCACCACAAAAAATGACCCAAATGAGTGAATGAGAAGAAGTCAGTTTTAATTGAGCAACCATCGACGTACATTTTAGAAACGAAGTGTATATGGGAGAACTCCCATTATATACTCTTGATAATTATATGTGAAATTTTTATGTGAAAATAAATGTTTGAGATGTGAAAGTCTGAGATGAGAGCGAGTGATGGCGGTACACCTAAATGATCGCCATTTAACTTTTTTTTATAATATTCAGATTTAGGCACTGTCTAAAAGCGGAGCTCCCGATGGGTAACGTGTAAAATTGAGAGGATACGCTTATTCCACGTAGCTGCTATGTACCACGTGACAATGGTGTTTCCCTGCCCATAACACAACTTTTGTCAAAGGTTAATTGGTTGCATGGAATTGTTTACTTCGTTTGAGTTTTTCTAGGCGGTAGCACACGGTTGCCATCTGTATATCGCAATAATAATTTATAAACCAAAATGAATCACAATTTGTGACGGTAGATGGCGCTATACCCGCTTTGTAGCGATGGCGTTCGAAATAAATAGGTTATGCTGCGTTCCGACATGTTTTGTAAAACTTTACTCTAATATAGACGTTTTATCGGCAGGGTGGAGAGGAAATACCGATTTTGCATTAAAGATATTGTCAATGAAATCTTGTAAAACGAACCAGACGAGTGTCACACCACAGACTGTTTGTTATCTGCGTTTTTTGCATAAATTGCATGAACCTACCTAATTTTCATAATTGTGTTTTAAATATCAAAACCCCTAGCAGTTATTCATTGACATACCAAAAATGACCAAAATCCGTTGAACCTCAACTGACTAATGGCAATTGCCATTTTTGCTAACAAATTGCCGTGGCTCGAAAGCACGTCGACTGGCGCGCTCCAAAATAGGACGTTTCATATGGGAGCATAGCAGTAACAACTATACCCAATTTCAAACATGTGGGTGAAACGCTTCTTGAGTTATCGTTGGCCATAGCCAAATATTGACGGACGAACGGACGGACGCACGGACGAACGGACGGACGGACGTACGACGGACGACGACGATCCATGGCAATAAAACAAACAAAAAGAAAAAAGAAAGCAAAACGGATCGAGCAAATGATAGACGTGTGTCAATTCTTAGCGTTATGTAGAAAGTTCGAGAAACACTAGGTTATAATGAAATAGAGAAATAGGTGATCGATAATGAATTATTAAACGCCTTTCAATGTGCATTTCCATCAGGTCATTCTACAAATACAAAATGAATTCACTTAAGGCATTACATTGGGAATAAAACAGATAAAGGGTATTTGACTGCGATGGTAGTTTTTTATATGCAAAAACCATTCGATACAGTTGACGACTGTATGTTACTATCCAAACTAAAACGAATTCGTCTACACTATAAGGTTGTCGAATGGTTGCAGGCCTATCTGTGCAGAATAAGCGACATGAGAGATGTGAGAGCTACGTTTGCGACCAGAAATCCTATAACATTTGGGGTATCTCAGGGATGCATTTCAATACCGTTCATATCAGCGTCGCATTTACAGATATGATGAAGTTATCATTCGTCAATCAAATAATTACACATATAAAATTGGATATTGGATATTGGTTGAGATGTTACTATCCAAAGTAAAAGCAATTGGTCTAGACTATAAGGTCGTCGAATGGCTGCAGGCCTATCTGTGCAGAAGAAGCGACATGTTCGGTACGTCAGTGATGCATTTCATGACCGTTGCTATTTTGAATAGATGTCAACGATATTGCAGCCGCTGTAAAAACGAAGGTTTTATTGTATGCACTTCCATCAGATCATTGTACAAATACACCGTCAATTTACTTAAGCCATTACATTGGCAATGAAACAGATAAAGGGTATATGACCGCGATGGTAGTTTTCCATATACAAAAACCATTCCATACAGTTGACGACTTTATGTTACTATCCAAAGTAGAACGAATTGCTCTACACTATAAGGTCGTCGAATGGTTGCAGGCCTATGTGTGCAGAAGAAGCGACATGACAGATGTGATGGACAGCTACGTTTTCAACCAAACATCATATAACATTTGGGGTACCTGACGCATGCATTTCAGTACGGTTCGTATCAGCGTCGGATTTAGAGATATGATGAACTTATGATTCGTCAATGAAATAATTACACATATAAAAGTGGCGACAGTGATCCCCTTGCACGAAAAAGACATCTTAATTTCATAATTTCCTACATTGTCATATTCATTATGCCTGTAGTATATATTTGCTATCATTTATAGTATCTACAAAAAACAATGTTATCTTGCAGCACAATGCAAATAAGTGTCTTAGCCATGCTTTTGACTTGCGTTGTCATCGTGCCGAATGTTCCAGCTGTATTTTGTTTATTTATGCTGTTATCGATCTAATCTATGCTTTCTTAATGATGAACATAAAAAAATGGAAAGAAATGAAGAAATGAAAAAATAGATGTTGTGTGACGGATCAAAAGTAATGTTTCCTGCTTTTGACTCCTTACATGTAATAACGTTCCAGTTGTATGCAGTAAAATAGAGTGGCACGACCAATTCCGAGGCTACGACTGGTCATGCGACGACCATAATTATACGATATATAACTCAATCAGTTGAATTCGTACTATAGCAATGAAATTATAGCGCAAATGCAAAAAACATGAACGGATAAACACGCTTAAGAAGTGAGTAAGCATGATTTCACATTGTAATGCATATTTCAGTATAGAATTTGTGACTACATTTCAATGTTTACTCAAAATCACCGCACATTCACTTGTTCATTTACGACATTTGCTTTGCACGAAAGCTAAGGAAACCCACACATTTACTGTGCATCAGTCTTATGTCAACGTGAAACATTGAAATAGTATGGAACTCGTTGCCCTTCATAATAATATATTCATATGAAAAGAGGGGAAGAAGGGAGGTTTTATGTATTTCTGTGTGAAATGCCACCGCACTGGTCCATTTCAGCGACTTTCTTATAATATAGCATTCGACCGTATACTATTATTTGCGCTAACAAATGTTACAAGGCTTACACATGTGTGCGGTATGAAGGTTGTTTTGTTTGTGAACATGCAGAAATACATCAGAATTTTATATAGTAGACAGTTACGTTAAACAATACACATGATGTCCTAGAACCGACAAGACAGTATAATGATGACGATTTATTTAATTTGGTGAGCGCAAAGATGTACGTATATAATATTCACATACCGTCTTTGGAGTGTGAGCGTCGAGTAAGTCGTGCACGTGCGAGTGTTTACAGCGGGCCCACGTCTGCAAACAAAGAAGAAAAAGTTGGTAGCGGCCTGAGACGCAAACAGCATTTGTTCATGCTTGCTTAACCCGTATTGTTTTATACCTTACATCTCTACACGATATCGCTGTGAAATCGCATCTGAAGGAAAGATACCTGCAGTGGAGAAAGGTTTCGTAATGACTACACACATATTGCTGCTACATTTGACCCTATTTTTTACACACAGATCAATGGTTTTTGTATGTATGATTCGCAGTAAACTGACACATACGTGGCAGTTCGTTGTAACCAATTTCCATAAAATGAACGCTAATGCAAGAATTAAAACATGAAAGTTTAATGATAACACCTGTAACAAATTTGTCAAATTAGAGTAAAATAAAACAATGTATTAAAGACACCCGTCTTTTGTTCACGTTACTTGCACTCAACGAAATAAAAGAGCCCGCGATAATTTCGCAGATGTCATGGATGAGTTTAAATGTTGCTGATGTCACGGAATCAGTTCGTTTACGTACAACTTGAAAAGGCAGTAATCTTCGTCTGCTTTGTCACTTAATTTACTGGCCACACGCCCAAGAATAGTGTCCCGTACGTTGCAACGAAAGCTAGTATGCATTTTTTTAGTGAAAATTTGAACGTTGTATTGAAGTTTACGTTATAAAGGTGTACGTTGTAAACGATACTGGCAAATGGAATAATGCATTGCACAAATTCTGGACTTGTAAACGTTGTAAACGTTATACGTTAAACGTTGTAAACGTTATAAACAGGGTACGTAGTAACGAAGTGCGACTGTAGCTATATATTGTTATAGAATGTCTCTATTAATACACGGTGCACTTGCCTGGTGGCGCTAGTAGATGATATGAAAGACTGAAAGTGCCTGTATATTATACTTTATAATAATATAAAATGTCTCTATCAATACATCGCGCACTCACTAGGTGACGTTAATAGTTTATATGCTGACATTTGTTACCATTGCCTTACCCATATTGTTCCGTACGGTATATGTCCACACGATATCACCGTGAAATCATACGTGGAGAAAAGGCACCTGCAGTGGAAAACCATTCACGTAATGACCACACACACGCTGCTACATTAGTTAGTTTTCCACGCACGAATCAATAGTTTATGTATAAATGGTTCGCTGTATACTCACACATACTGGCAAGCACCTCCAAATTCGAGCTTAAAGTGCCTGTATAATATCATTTCTCAAATAATACACTACACACTAGCTAGATGGTGCTAGTAGATCACGCGCTCATTATTCTAACATTTCTACAAGCGAAAACTACCTGCATGCTTTACTTGTTGTGAATATTTACATTATAAGGGTAACGAGGGCAAGAGTTAGGGTTAGAGCTAGGGTTAGGCTTGGGTTCAAGGTTAGGATTGAATATTGCATGAATACACCGCGCACTCGCTAGGTAGTGCTAGTAGATCACGCGCTCATTATTCTAACATTTCTACAAGCGAAAACTACCTGCATGCTTTATTTGTTGTGAATATTTACATTATAAGGGTAACAAGGGCAAGAGTTAGGGTTCGAGCTAGGGTTAGTCTTAGGTTCAAGGTTAGAATTAAATATTGCATGAATACACAGCGCTCTCGCTAGGTAGCGCTAGTATATTATGCGCTCATTATTCTAACATTTCTACAAGCGAAAACTAAATGCATGCTTTATTTGTTGTGAATATTTACATTATAAGGGTAACGAGGGCAAGAGTTAGGGTTAGAGCTAGGGTTAGGCTTGGGTTCAAGGTTAGGATTGAATATTGTTATAGAATGTCTCTATGAATACACAGCGCACTCGCTAGGGAGCGCTAGTAAATCATATGAAAAACTGAAAGTGCCTGTATTATACTATAGTACACAATCTATTATCTAAAATTCTGAAAACTGAAAAGCTCCGAAAACCAAGTTTTTTCGTGGAGGTCGTCTGCACACCAAAGCTCGCGTTTGGCTGCACAAGGTTTACTGCAGAAATATTAATGTGTTTGGCATTACTCATATATATTGTACTGTACTGGTACAGCACTTGTGTAATAAAGCAGAAATCATGAGAGCGAATATTAATATTGAAATGAAGGAATAGAGAGCTTAGGCGATAGTGGCACGAGTATTAGAGAAATTAGTTAGAGGGACGACGATTATAGAAGCGTCCAACAGCACATTGAATAATTAACATCGCAACGCTTAGAAGATTGGTAATTATGCCAATGGCAGATGGGCGATTAGTTTAAAGGTCACAGACGGTGTTAGATTGCAGCGAGCACGCAGTAGAGTGGTTCTAAAATAATTAGCCACTGTTACGAAGCAACGCATGCAGAATAAAAGTTACCAGGGACAGTTTGGCAGCCAGCCAAGTGCCAAAGGGTTGGGTTTGGACACAGTCCTGTATACAGAGAGTTGCGCCATGACGAGTCGGGAAAAACCGGTCACGTGATCGCTGGACGCCATGTTGTTTTTAAATGGATTCACACTGCTGCCGCTTAAGTACAGCGCTGTATGGATACGCTGTACAATGGTCCGTAGTAATTAATTAGACTAATCGTGCTTCAATAAACTCAAAATTTACAGAGATTATAACTGAGACATGTGTCTATGTGTATCTAGATTTCTAGAACTGCAAAACACATGTTACAGCTGCGAGCGAGTGGAGAGTGGAACGCATTTATCTTGTGAATTACAGTTGTCATTATTCTTCCAAAATGACTGGCTGCTGTGCTTATGGGTGCAGTAATCGGTCGGAAAAGGGGTTTCATATGTGCCGATTTCCAAGAAATCCGGAAAGAAGGAAATTGTGGGCAAATAGAGTTGGGAGACTAGGGTGGAAACCCCCCACTTCATCATCCAACCTGTGTCAGGTTAGTACATAGTCCCTTCCATGTATTTTGATGTGGTGATTTGATATGGTGAGCATGGTCAGAGCATGTATCTTGTGAATTACAGTTGTCATTATTCTTCCAAAATGACTGGCGTTACATTTCTAGAAATCTAGATACATATAAACACATGTGTTATCTATGATCTCTGTGATTCTTGAGTT
>NW_014578568.1:61281-69100 GCF_000485595.1 Priapulus caudatus
ACACACACACACACACACACACACACACACACACACACACACACACACACACACACACACACGGAAGCATGAATTGATGGATAGTTGCATGGATTGATAGATAGATTGATTAATAGGTAAATAGGTAGATTGATAGATAGAAAGATTGATTGATAGATATACAGATAGATAGATAGATAGATAGATAGATAGATAGATAGATAGATAGATTGATTGATTGATTGACCATTCGCAGTTAGTTAATGTTTTCTTAATTCTGTGTACACACAAGATTTATATTTTAATAAATGCGTAAAATTATATTATAAATATTGTAGGTTGTGTATTCGTGTACGTAGTTCGTTCTGAAGAATATTAAACGCGAGCTATAGCGAACTTCAGCAGTAAACCCGATTCCTGCAAACTTTTAAATTATTACGGTTAGCAATAACAGAAGAAAGAAGGAAATGTGACCGACCGGCTCAGATGCGAAATTCTGGAGCAACTCTGTTTGCATCGCTATGGCAATGGCATTGCCGTGAAAGATTTATTTGATTACACGTAGATTGCTGCCATGTAAAGTGTGCAAGTACTTCATTATCAAAACAGAATCCAAGACAAATATATTGCATGTAGAAATTTTTGAAATTACACGAAAGTCTATCATTCATTTATTTGAAAAATACATATTAATTTCATATCGCAATTCATTAAGTACTTGTGATATCACAATAATTTACAGCAAGTGCTACATAAATAAATAAATATTTAAATAAAAGTATGAATAATTGTAAATGTAATAATTAAACTAATCATTAATTAATTAATGCACAGTCTCTGACAGCTGAAGGTTTGAAAGCTGCATTCAGTCCGTAATTAATGCACAGTCTCTGACAGCTGAAGGTTTGAAAGCTGCATTCAGTCCGTAATTTCTAACCGGTTTTCTTATCGCAGGTGTCAGACAGTAGGTTCCAAGCTCTAATAAACGTGAGTTTTATATCGGCTACAATGATAGGCTTTGCTTCACCGACCGACTCCTTCATCTTCTCCCACATCTTCTCCCACATCTCCTCAGCGCTGAGCTTTATAAGTCCGCTTTCACTCACCAGCGTACCGCTATCAAGACGTTCCAGTAACTCATCCACGTGCCGCTCACGCAAATACGCGACCGGCACGTATGAGATTGTTTTACCGCTGTCCTCGGCCAAAACATTGAAATTATAAATGTAAGGATGCGGCATCTTGCAATTATTTGTACACGATTGTACGTACTTAAATATTTCACGCACGATTACTGGGAACGGCAACGGATCCGCTGGGTTGAGTGATGCGACATAAAGCAGCGCAAGTTTTAGGAGATAGGAGTCGATCACTTTCCTAGGCTTAAAGCGAGTGGCGATATACAGCTGAGTAACGTCTATGTTATATGCACGTGAACGTGTAACGTCACTGTCTGTAAACTCATTCTTATTCGATATAATATTTCTACACTTATAATAACAATCATGTACTCGAGGATCAAGAAATGCCTTTGCTGTAATTAGAGCCTTGCGATAAACTGAATCAAAACTTTTGATCATTTTGTTTTCCGCTACTGCCGTGCAGACGGACCAGCACGTATTACCTAAGTCCACGCCAAGCTTGGGTACCACGTGGTAGTGGTCATCAGGAAAGATTGTTGCGCCAGCTGGCTTGCCCGAGATTCGTACTCCCGGCGTGCAATCTACCGATATAGGTAGAAATCTCAAATGTCCGCCGCCAACAAATATCATAACAAAATTTGTGCAAACTTTGTTCCATGCCAAAATATTTTTTCTTAGTATTTTGAATGAATGCCCACCGTTTTTCATGACTTTTGATACAGCCTGGCACAAAAGCACAACAAATTCTTCTTTTAGATTTACCGAAATATGCTGGTCTGATTTTTCCTCGCGAATTGTTACAAAGCCAGCTGTATTAAATTTTGTGTTTTCAATAATTAATTTTTCTCGATATCTATCGATTTCGAATAGGAAGTCGTATTCGTTCGGCAGGCCAGCTTTTGTGCGGTTATCCGTGCTGCCTATCAAAATGGGCGTGCAGGAGAAGTCACTGTCTAAGACTTTCATCTTCTTGCAGACTCGCACCATCAGGTCTAGCACGGCGTCCCGCATTTGATCGCATTCCCCCTGATGCTCTAATCTTCCCAAGCCTGACGTCTCCCATATATCAGACAGTGACGTCACACCACTGACATTACAGCGTTCCTCACGTTCTATGTCACAATAACAACGGTCGGGCAGCTCACTGACAAAGTATTGGTGCGCCAGTATAGCGCCGGCGGATTCTTTATAACCGTCGTTGATGGTGCCCTTACGGTTGCAATCTATGGCCGCCTGGTACGCTGTTTGTACGTCCTCAGGATTCCACGCCCTTATTTTATCCAATAATTTCGTCACAATGCTTGCGTGACCGCCACAGGCAGCCCACGCCAACACCGTCCTGCCATCGTTACTGCGACTCTCCTCCACACGCTTTACTGCTGCTAGTAGCTCCATGGCACACGATGTATGACCGCTACTGGCAGCATGCATCAACGCCGTCCGGCCATCATCGCCCGCGTGATCAATGTTAGCGCCTGCACCTAATAACGCTTTGACCGTATCAGTATGACCATAAACAGCTGCTACCATTACTGCGCTCTTGCCCTCAACGTCCACGTGTTCTATGTTAGCGCCTGCACCTAATAACGCTGTGACCGTATCCGTATAACCTCTAGCAGCTGCTAATATTACTGCAGTGTAGCCAATCTCGTTCGCGTGTTCTATGTTAGCGCCTGCACTTAATAACGCTGTGACGGTATCCGTATGACTGTTACCAGCTGCTGCTATTACTGCGGTGTAGCCTTTCAGGCTTGCTTGATCTATGTTAGCTCCCGCACCTAATAACGCTGTGACCGTATCCATATGACCGTTATCATCTGCTCGCATTACTGCGGTCCTGCCATTCACGCTCGCATGTTCTATGTTAGCGCCTGAACCTAATAACGCTGTGACCGTATCCGTATAACCTTTAGCAGCTGCTATTATTACTGCCGTGTAGCCACCCGCGTTTGCGTGTTCTATGTTAGCGCCTGCACCTAATAACGCTGTGAGCGTATCGGTATGACCGTTACCAGCTGCTCGTATTACTGAGGTGCTGCCATACATGTCCACGTGTTCTATGTTAGCCCCTGCACCTAATAACGCTGTGACCATATCCGTATGACCGTTACCAGCTGCTGCTAGTAATCTGTAACCTGTGAGGGACGCTGGTAATCTGTCTATTCTCGTCAGTGGTCTCTCCGTCGTCATCCTAACTGCAGTGGATTGATGGTGGTCCATATTGCTAGTAATATATTGTGCCTTTCGATACTTGAAATCTGGAGAAAAAAACATTTCATCTCTCGTAATTTGATAAAAGTTTCAAATTTATTCCCTTCTCACACTGTACGCCAGCAGGCGGCTGCGTTTGATTATGGAATGCACGTGTAAAAACTTTAAAACCTAGTCATGACATACACGTGACAAATCTGCACTAAAACGATGATAATTATCCGTGTATTTATAAAAAAAATTAATTTCATAGATACGAAGATTTAATAGATGTGAGTATTTAATGTGGGAAAAATATGCTTGTAACATTTTTTTTATTATGGAAAATCGAAAATGCCGTCAGAACGATTGCAAAGCGGACATGATTTTAAAGAGCAAACTTACTGTTTCTCTATCGTATTTCAGGCACGTGTAGCGGTAGCTGGCGACCCCTGGTGATGCTGATCACTGTCCTGATACCTGAGAAAACAATACACCTGATGTGATAGTCTATCGGGTGAGACTGATGAACTAAAAATCATATATATATATATACTAATATCATCTAGAGCTAATAATACCTAGAGTGTACAACGGAAAAACGGGAAAATAGTGCTATTTCACGACAACATTATTCTACTTTTCCTGCGAGTGTAGAACAATATATATATAATATTGCATTAAGCAGAATTCTTTGCTCTCTAAAACAAGACTAACCGCTTGTCAATACGATACTCCTAGGCTGAGATATTGGCTCCTAAACCTCGCCTCCCACATGCCTCACGCCGCCTCGCATCCCAGTTGTTCAGCTACCTCCACGCCCTTAAGCATTATGGCTATCGGTTTCCCTCACCGCTTGGAGCGCTGACAATTGATGTCACATGCCCAAATTTGGTACTCTTACTACACTATATAGTAACTAAGCTGCGTTGTAGACACTTAATTTAGAAAACATTGCCGGCTCCATCATGACGGGCATTAGCCGTGCTAGGAAAGATAATGGGAGATAAGAGCGTAGGGGATACCCCCAAAAGTCACCTATGATAACCGAAACGCCGTTCATTCATAAAGTTATCGCGGAAAAACCGAACTTTCACGAAGCAATGCTTAGGGGCGTGGAGGTAGCTAAATAACCGGGATGCGAGGCGGCGTGAGGCATGTGGGAGTGGAGGTTTAGGAGCCAATATCTCAGCCCGGAGTAGTATTGACAAGCGGTTGTCTTGATTTGAGAGAGCAAAGAATTCTGGCTTATAAACCAAAGAATTATTCTATGACGCCAGGCAAAGTAGATAATGTTGTCGTGAAATAGCAGCTATTTTCCGTTTTCCGTTGTCATCTAGATTATTAGCTCTGCTATATATATAGTATACTAATATCATTATATAATATGTACGGCACACATACAATACGATACACATACAACTCAACACACACACACAACATCAATCACACACACACAGCACACAGGCACAAAGGTAGCACACATACACACACACAAACGTGCCACTTCACATACCACACACACGCACACCACACCACAATACACGACAACAGACGCACACACACAACAACATAAATACGCAGCACAACAGTGCCACGCACACAGGCTACAGATACCGCGCCGCGACAACACGTTCACGCCTTCGAGACAGGCGCGCGCATCACACACACACACCACACACACACACACACACTGTTCACAAAAACGCATGCCACACACCACCACACACACACACCACACACACAGAATAAAACGACATGCACACGACACACACACAAGACACACACAAACACACACCACCACCACGAACGACACAATAGCATGCACACACGCGACACACACACAATCACGGACAAATCGGCATGCACACACAGACGACTCACAGCTAGCACTTATCCGTGACGTGCACATACACGCACGCACGAACAAGCACGCACGCAAGCACGCACAGACAGCCAAACACCCACACCACACACACACGACACACACGACAAATCCATGCACACAAGACGCACTCACACACAGACGCAGATACACGCCGCACGAACGCAAGCATGCACGAGCACGCACGTTGCACACCAAACACACACACCACCACCACACACACACACACACAGACAGGGCCACACAGCCACATGCACGCAGAACGCGGGGCGCGCGCACACACAGGCGCAATAACCATGCAGCGCACAAACGCGCGCACAATCCACCACAGCACACACACACCAATATATATATATATATATTATAATATATATATATACATACACATACCACAGACAGTACACCATATCATATACACACAGCCACACACCACCAACACGTGTGGCTGTCTGCACGTCGCAACCCCAACGCAAAACACATACACACACCACGCCGCAGCACGCAGGCGCACGCACAGCGACACTATATATTATATATTGTCCACACCACACAATACACATACCACTACCACAAACAACGCACACGCACGCACACATCAACCAGACAAGCAACACAACACACCCACACACACAACACACACATACTCGCAGTGCGCGTACACCGCCTTCGAAGACAAAGCACGGCACGATACGCATGCGTAAACCCTAATTTAATCATCGGCATGACAATGAGAAAAAATTTAAACTAGAACGATTGTCGCAAGAAGGACTAATAATACCCCCCCCTTCGAGCTTTGTTATGGTGCCTGTATGTGTCTTGTAGAATTTGGTCACAAACGCTTATGGCAAAATCAGCTGCACAAGAAAGCGGGCAAGCAAACGAGAGTGGAAACATGAACACATCAAGTACAATCACACGACGCACGCACGCGCGCACAAACCGACGCCACGTAACAAACACACACACATACACAAAGGAGCCACACCACACATAGCCACATATCACACCACAACGCACACACACACACATACTACATCACCACACACACAACCACACACACACAGACAACACATACGCGGGCGCACACAGCCTTCGAGGACAACACGCAAGACAAACCGATGGCACGAGAGAGCATGCGAAAACCACTACTTCTTAATCGACATAAGAACAGAAGAGAAAATTAAATGAATGATTTTAGTATATACATACCAGTGTTTCTCTCCTGGTCTCTCTCCTCTTTCCTGCTCCGCTCCTCTCGTCTCTCCTCTCTTCTCCTTCCGTCGCCTCTCTGCTCTTCTCTTCTATTCCCCGCTCCTATCTTCTCTTCTCTGGCTTTCTGGTTTTCTGCTTTCAACCGTATGAGTACAAGTTTGTAACGACGTGACGTGCACTATACTGAGAAATATCGAAATGTAACAACTATATATAGGTAAGTGAATGCTGTTATTATAACTCTGTGTACTGTGTACGTTATCAACTTCAGATTACTGATTGGCTTTGCTCTATGGGAAGATTTTACGCTGACGCAGCAAAATACCAAAAAATGGGCGCGCTTGTACACATACGAGTCGCATGATGTGATAACGGGGGTTCTTAAGCAGAAACGCAACAGGTGTAAAACAAACAATGTTCAAATGTCGCCTTGCTTTTCCATTCAGAGCGAGACGAAAAGAATAATTATTATTTGCAAGCGTGCCACGCTGCGGAAACGTGTTTCCATACACGTAGGCTCATAAATTTCGCATTTCTTTTTGCGAAACATCTCTTATCTATCTCGCCACTCGGTGAAAGGACAGCGTATACGTAGTCACGCCATCGACGCACGAACGCACGCACACTTGCACCTCCGCGCGCACGCACACACATTCAAGCATGCCCGAACGCATGTCGGCACGCTTGCACGCACGCACGCACGCATGCATGCACGCATGCACGCACGCACAGTTGCACCTACCCACGCACGCTGGCACATTCACGCATGCCCGAACGCAGGTAGGCACGCATGCAGGCAGGTACGCACGCACGCATGCACGCACGCGCGCGCACATACAAACTCCAACACTCGCCGCGATTACACGCACGCGCACATGCGTTTAAAGAAAGCATAGAGGACGCGCGCATATACGCACACTCTATAAGCAGATCATTGCAGCTGATTTTTTAGTCGTAAACGCAGAAGATGTTTGCTTGCTTGAAAAGAATAGTCAGCAGTTTGGGCTACGTGACCGAGCCGGGGTCGCGGGATGGTAGGTAGGCATAGGTGAGTTCATCGGGTGAGTCAACGTGAAATGACAGGTGCGACAATGCTATCATTAGCGATGGCTGGATTTATTAGTTCACACGAATTCAACTCGTAAAAAAATTGACGAGTAGAAAATCCACATCGTGACTCGGTGATAGAAAGCCTTTATATAGTATGAGAGATTGCAGTAACGTCATTTAAGGGAGGTGTTATTCAGAGAGAGAGAGAGAGAGAGAGAGAGAGAGCGCGCGAGAAAGAGAAAGAGAGAGAGAGAAAGAGAGAAAGAGAGAGAGAGAGAGAAAGAGAGAGAGAGAGATAGAAGGAGAGAGCTAGAAAGAGAGGGAGAGAGCTAGAGAGAGAGAGAGAGAGAGAGAGAGAGAG
>NW_014578569.1:0-20829 GCF_000485595.1 Priapulus caudatus
CGCTGGATATGGTATACTTGTCTTGAACTCGTAGAGAGAATGAATGCGCACGAAACACCATCAGCTGATGCGGTAGCAATGATTGCATGTGCATTTACTGTTTTGATTTTTTCTAGGCAAGTAAAGTGCATTGTTTCTTGTTCGATTGACATTCTCAGGGAATCTGCTTCCAGTAACCTACGACGTTACATCGCACACGCGCGCGGTACCACGCACACGCGGGCAGGCGCACACGCATATGGCAACGCCACTTTTACAACACAGTTATAAAAGCAATCAGCAGAGCCGTAATCAGTTAGCGCGTAATCATGCGTGTACGTTGTCGCAAGATCTCTGTGTGAGCATGGATGTCTCGGACGCGATAGGCCCTAGCGGCCTCTCTCGTCCGGAAACGGTCGGCGTGGCCACGGCCTTCATTTTTATGGTGGCCGAGGCGGGCCCCAACCTGACAGTTTCAGGTGGCACGACGCCGTTTCAGGTTGGCATTGGTACCGGGCCACAGTTAAGCTCCGAGCGCCCTGGATTGTATATTAATCTACTGCTTTGATCATTATCCTCTGTCACCTTCATTTCATTCAATGGCTTCGTTCTAGATTACATTCTTTCATCCAACAAAGCCAACACTAGCACAAGATTAATAAAAGAGTTGGAATCGGATTGTAATAAATAAATTATATTTCTGATTTTTTTATTTCTGGATTCTCCTTCATTTCCTTAGGAGATTCTAATCACATGTTACCTGCATATTTATGCACAAAATTATCATCACATCCGATCAACCAATCATAGCAAATTTACTTTGTAGTAGTAGCACGTATTGTGGGAGCCCTCAGACCCTGACCGACCTGTTTCCGTCGGCAGAAAACACTTCTCGCCACGTGTATAGTAGAAAAGAGCAAGGTAACTTGTGCGCGTACCGTTAGGGTACCTGTATGTTGGAGTGCTGTTGTTTAGTTGTTTACTATATATATATAAACCAGAGGGTAGTATAACCAGACCTTTACTCTACCATACGATCCGTCACGTTACACACCACAAATGTTGTGTGTTGCTAACCTTTTGTACCGCCTCCATTGAGAATTCTATTGGAGCGCTATTTCAAATAGATAGACTCTACTTTTGCTGCGCGATTTCAACCACTTTTGATGAGGCGCGATGTCTGGATGGCCCTGCCCAATTTCGGTTCGTGTGCGCGGTGTCGAGCGGCGGCGCCGTTGCGATTCGCGCCCTTAAAATTGGACAAGCCTGGATGACATGTTTATTATTAAGATTCTTGTAGTGTACATTATGAATAGTTTGGAATACAGTGAATAGCCTCAAATAATTCCCAGGAGTGGGGCTGCGGATTTTCCCAGATGCTTATTTTCTCATCATTTGGCACCAATATAGGACGATAGTGTGTACTGTTCTTGAGCTGTATTCGGTCACTGTCACTGTGCTAACCTTGATACTAAAATTAGTTAGAGATAATATTCGCTATCGTATTGGCTGTTAAGTTGTTAATCGGGTTGGCACGAGCTGCTCTGCCTGCTGCGCTTGTATCAACCATTGAGCTATTTTTAGAGCAGATGGGCTCGCAAAGGGTTTTAATGTACCTTATTACCTGACACATTAGAAGCACTTATGTATAGTAATAATATGGTATTATTCGGCTCTGTTTTTTGCAATTCGTCGGTTCGCACACTGACAGCTGCCATTTGCGTGCAATGCTTTTGCTGACCGATGCAACCGCATGCCTTTGATCTGCGAGCCGCCATCTATCGGAATTTTATTCACTTGTTTGAAAGTGGTTGTTTTTTTGTTGTAGAAATAGACGTTTATGTATAGGGACGTCTTTGCTATGCACAATGAATTATCAGAGCAGAACACCAGACACCAGATGAGCCCTGTCGCTCTGCGGCACTTGTTGGACGTTTACATATCCACAATTGTGTTGCCACCCTGAAAAAGTTGCACATTCGCCAATTTATTTTGCACGTTACAGACCGAGGCCTAATCACAAAAAACTGGACTGGAAACTTGAGAAATTTGGATAAACTTACTGATTACCAAAATTCTGAACTACCAGAATCGATCGCGGACTACCAGATTACAAAATCTAGTACTCGTATGCAGGGGGAAAATTATAATTTATTTTTCGGGGGCTACTTTTCAAGCTCGCGTGCATGAAAATAGCACTCTAAAATTTGGTTTGCATTGAACTCTGCACATTTACGGGGGCTCTTTTTGGCATTTTTCCCGTGTATTTTTTCCACTGCTCGTATGACTACCAGACTCATACTCATAGTAATGTTTATACTGGCATTAGAACATGTTCTATTTTCGCCAACTAGTTTCTATCGACCAGTTGCTCGCGCGACGTTTGAGTTTACACTGCCGATTTCTGGTTGTGTAGTTGGGAAGTTGGTCCAATCTGGCAATTTGACAACATAAAGTCGGTAGTGTAAACCCAGCTTTAGGTTGGGTTCTGCGCGAACTGACTGCTTGAGAGCAGCTAAGTGGTCCCCTTTTCCCTTTAACTAGCCGAGTATGGATGACGGCTGCATATTTTCACAGGGTCTTTATGCATAACTTTCAACATAGATTATTATTAATTAACCTATTAATATGTCTGGTAGGTGGCGGTAGCAGGATGGTCGGTATGAATCTTTATAAATTATGTGAATAGGCTTGGCCGATTATCAGAATATTACAAGGTCTTGATGCTTAGTTGAATACCCACTGCATCAAAAGAGAACGTGATTTTAATGTTTGATTAAACCCATTCATTGTGTCAAGGAAGGTGAGCCAATTTGCCAACTCTTTCTAGGGCAATTTTCTGTCTTTGGTGTTCTGTGTATATTTTGTCAAGATATTCATGTTAACAAGAGGTTGGCAATATGGTTAAAATAAAACGTTTGTAGCTCATCACAGGTTTGTATGGGGTTTTCAAAGGCATTTTTATTCGTGGTTAAACGGCGAACTGACAGTAAAGTAGAGAGAATAGTTATGACAGGGAATGCAATTTTTCTTAGAATTAAAAATGTTTTGACTTTTCAGTACATAGAGCAACTATGAGTGGCTGGGGTGAAGAATGGAATCGAGATGGAGGGGGAAGGCGTGATGATCGTGGAGGGGGATATGGTAAGTATTCATGCTATATTGAGTAACCTTTATAAGACATATTTGTTTTAAAAAACAGTTCTAGTACTAGCAGCACTAAATATATGCTCAAATGCTTACCTGATGAAAATCTGTGAAATTAGAATTATTTACCTTTTGCTGCATTCTATGTAAAGTGCTTATTTTGGAAATTGTATCAGCCGCAAGTGTTTGTTTACGTTGGATTAATGCTGCTTGATGTGCCATTTTATAATATCCCAATAAACCTGATTAGCATAAAATTGTGTTTACAAAACTCGGCAATACTGAAATTCAAATATTCCAAGATTATTTGGGTGCCACCGTTTTTTACACATGCACGTGCCATCTCGAGTCCACCTGGGTTATTAAATATTTGAATATGTACATGCATTTTAACACTGCGTATCCTGAAGTTTGTCTCTTCCTTTCATATTCTACATTGGCTAAAGAAAATTATCTCTAAAATGTCCCAACTTGCATCGTAATGGTGTGTCAATGTCATGTGACGTCATGCTAGGTCACAATGCAGCAAACCAAATATAATGGCGCCCGCCACTAGTAGAAGGCTCGGACACATTTATGTTTACCTAGATCAGGTAGCTACTTATTTATGTGCATTTAAGCTTGAGCTATGGTGGTGTATCTAGATCTACCTGTTTTCCCCACAGGCGGTGGTGGAGGAGGTGGTTCTAGGGAGTGCTACAAGTGTGGGAAAGATGGCCACTTTGCTAGAGAATGTCCAAATTCAGAAGGCGGTGGAAGAGGCGGCGGCGGCGGCGGCGGCGGCGGTGGCAGGGCATGCTACAAATGTAATGAGGAAGGCCACATGGCAAGAGATTGCCCTCAAGGTGGTGGCTATTCTAGAGGTATGATACGTGTGCTAACATTAATGTGGTCAAGAATTCTTTCTCAAAAATACGAAACCTTCACAAGGAACAGCTGAAATATTCTTTCTGTGTGGAGTAAATGCTATGACTAGCATATCTCGTAGAATTCCCAATGTTGAGGGTTTTTCGATTGCCACTGATCCATTACAGTTATTAATCTATTGAAAAAAAACCATCCATAATTTCATCTGAACCAAAATAAAGATGGAAAACTTTGTTCTCTTATGTTAACCAAATGCTTCCATCCCGTTTGCTCCGAAATCATAAAATGCATTCTAGCTCAATACTTTTTGCATCATAGAATATACTGCTATGAAAGACTCATATGTATGTTTGAATTGCAAAATTGAACACCAAAATGGTCTCCCTAACCATTATATAGACTCTTCCAAGACAAGAAGTTCCTACTTGTGAGAAGGAGCAAGGACTTACTTGTTTGGAACATATCTCAGGCATGAGACATTTCCGCCGTTCGGTGAATTTCCGGCCATTTTAGAACTCCAGATACCATTTCTGAGATCAGTGTAAATTCGAGAAGAAATTTTTTTGGGGGGGTAAGAATACCTCCGTGGTCTCTGACGATCGCGTACATGTGAACACACTGTGACTCGGTAACTATCCGGAGCGCTTCTACTCGTATCATTGTCTTAATGTATGCTTGCTAACATAATGATAAGAGCAGGGTACGGCCAAACTTTAGTTGGCATTCAAGAAACGTGCGTGGGATGTTCGGACGCACAGGTTCCTGAATCCAGTAGCAGCGTTGCCATACCAAAAATCAATAAGAAGTGGGTGGAGCTTACTTTTGGCCAGTGGTAATAAACCTTGCATTGTGTTGGCCAGGGTTTATTTACGTGCACGGGTCGTGCAGCACGCTCACTGTTCACGTGCGCTAGGTTGTGGAGTAATTCGCACATCCCCTCGCATTTCACGTTTGGATGTAAACACATGGTTCGCACAGTCCTTGAAAAGTCCTTGAATTTGAGGGGAGTCCTTGAAAAGTACTTGAATTTAGTAAATGTTGATTTTGTGCTTGAAAAGTGCTTGAATTTCATTAAAATGTCCTTGAATTTTTAGAAAGAATCCTTGCCTGTAATAAAAAGGAATTTTGTACCATCAATAATGTGCAAACCTCAATAAAAATTGCGTTAAATGAGCTTAAAAAGCTATAGACAGTTAAATGATGATCATAAATTACAGTAAGTCAGTAAAATCAGTCAGTAAATCAAGGTATGATGTAGAAGTGACAGTGTTTAGAAGGGTTTATTAATGTGATCCAGGTAAGTTTTAGAGGTGACATGCAGTGATTAAGAATGGGGTTATTAAATTAATCCAGGTATGTTTTGTTCTGTATATGAATTCCGATAAAATGTCCTTGAAAAGTCCTTGGGAAATTTTTTAGTCCTGTACGAACCATGAAACAATAAAGTATCACTGGTAGTTAACAAACGATCAGTATACTGTTTTAAAATAATATTAAGAAGATTTATGTACTAATATATCATGTTGAATTATACAGTAAATAATAATAATTGTCTCAAGTTTTAACACACATAATAAGGCCAAAACAAAATATAGGTGTGGTTACGGTTTCCCGACCGACCCTATTTATTCCCAGCGACCCTAAACATTTTCAGTTTTAAAAATTTAAAAATTTAAAAATTTTATTAAAATTTTTTTCAGTTCCTGCTTCAAAAGGCATAACGCACATCCTTCGGACATGGTTCATAAATTTTATATTTCAAGAAAATAAAATGTTTTCCCTACCTACCTACCCTATTTTTTTCCGGCATGTAACAGTAAGGCGAGAATTTTTTATTTTGTTGGTTTACAGATCCGCCGACCCGAATTTTCAAGAAAAACGGAAAAAAAAAATCTGTATTTTTTTATTCCCGCCGACCTTTTCTCTAAGAAATATGAATTAAAAAAATTTAAATGTAAAAATCAAAAACATTTCATAAACAAATAGTTTATAATAAAAGTAAAAATAATTACAAGTTGAGTTTTGTTTTCATTTAGTTTTCTTAAAATACTTTAATATCATGTATAACAGTATCACTGTATTTTGACTTGTTTGATCTGACAAAACAACATTTTTTATTTTTTATTTTTTTTTACTTTACCGAGTCAACAACAACAACAAAAATTCTGTAAACCAACAAAATAAAAAATGGTGGCCTAACCACATATATTTTGTTTTGGCCTAAGTCACTGGCTGCAAAGCACGTCGTATTACTTACTAGCCATGCAAATGGCAGTACAGCCTCGTCGCACCACTGGTTTAACCGTGTCATATTGTTTTTTACGTTTGGAAAAACTATATACATTTTATACAGGGTATAGCTAAATAAAAGCTTCCCTACGTAAGAGCTTGTATGTCTACAAAATACATTTACTTTTGACACACTCAACACAGACGGAATTCCCCAGTGCCTTTCAAAATTTTACAGTAGGTAAATTTTACATAATTTTCCCCTTTTCCACCAAAAAGTGTTGCTAGTTGTAAGCTGATTGTAGTACCCTGAAATGGCTCTAGATTGCATCTCAGAGCTTATAATTTTCAAAAATGTTCTGTTTGGGCATGCCCTCAGTCAGACCCTCCTAGAAGTTCCCCCCCCCCTTTCTCTCTTTTTAGCATTTGTCTGTCTCATGCCTGATATCTGTCTGGTTTGGATCACTTGTTCCTGATCTGCCCAATCATATTGCAAACATGCCTCCACCAGGTCCCACAATTTTGATTTCATAATATACTATGTGATTTTATACCACTTCATCTGTATATGTGGCTAAAAAGTCAGTCAATGTTGTGCTGAAGCAAAAAGTGGTTTACTGTAACGATCCACCGAAATCGAATCAGATCATGATTCTCTTCCCTCGATCCGATCCTCAATATTTTTTCCTGTATTTTCGATTCGATCTAATTCGCTCCAATTTTTAGACTGTACTAGCTGGAACCCGCGCTAAGCGCGGGCTTAGTGACTGTGATGCATGTGTTACCAGTAGTGTTATGTGTAAGGTGTTATATAGAGAGTTTAGTTGTTGCACATGTTTTTTTTATGGTTGAGATGTCAATAGAAATACATGTACAATCATGCTTACACGTAACACATTAACCATTTGTTTGGCAAGTACACAGTGAAATACACACACACACGCACGCACACACAAATGTTTTATTGTATGCTATGTACTGGTTGATGATACGGACTCCAAAGTTAGAATATAGATAGATCTCATTGGGCTGGTTGAGCTGACAGCTCGCTGTTCACGACACCCGCACAGCTTTGAATAGCCGGAAATCTGAAATAGGTGATTGACGACCGGCCCCCGATCCGATATCTGCTGTGATGAAATTGAACTTGTACATCTCATATCGAAAACTATGCCAAAATACTTACTGAACATTTAACTTCATTATTACATGCATTACTTACATTATTGGGCTTAGCAAAGTCTCTGTGCATGCAGCAACAAACAGCATGTGTTGCATTAGCAAGGCAAAGATAGTCCTATAGCGCCCCCTATTTTCAGGCAATTCTTTACCTTTTTTTTCTTTCTTCTTTTTTAAGACCGAACAAACGGTTTTCAACCGAGTATAGTTTAGAACCCATTCCGTGTATTCATCGATCTCTTCTGTGAATTTGGCGCTATTTGGATCCAAACTGACGGAGCCTTTCATTAACATACATACATACATACAACATTCGCCATATTATAGTAAGATGCATCGGCCGAAGTGTGTATGAGACGTGTGCTCTGATTGGTCAGTAGTCACGACTCGCCAATCAGCTAATCAGCGGCTACAACACATCGCTAACACGTTGTTTACAGGGCTCGAGTTTGAGAACTACACCGTACAGATTTATTATTACTTATATTTGTCACTCTTATTGCATTTGGTGACTGTGACTCCATGAATCTCTGTTTATTATTTTAAGTTTCTGATCACTTTGACGCTTAATTATTTTTTGGCAAATCATTGTCCAGTAGGCCCAGTACTTAATTGACCTAGTATGTCTACCTACTATCAATTTTATCACTCTTTGGGGAGGATGTGCCCCGTACTTAAGTATGGTATTCTTTGACTTTTTATTCGACCTACTAAGAGGTAATGTTTGGTTATAATTGGGTCCCTATATTCACCATTAGTATCCATTGGCAATTTCTCATATTTTCTAGTCATTTGACCTATTACTGTTATTATTTTAATTATCCTCTTAAAGTGATTTTGTTATTTAAAATTAAGAAAAAGCATGAACGTGATAGTTGGTAAAAATGGTTGGTTAATAACACTTCAATATTTTGGGAATCGAATCGCGAGGCTAATATAGAGATACGGATCGAATCGAGAGGTATGTGTATCATTACAGCCCTAGTGGTAATGGATTAGTGCTAACTTTACCGTTGCTCAGTATTATTATATTGACCTATTTTTAATGTTTAGGTGGAGGTGGAGGCGGAGGCGGAGGCTTCAGTAGAAATAGCGGAAATGATGGCGGAGCAGCAGGTCCTATGATCACCATGATGGTCAACAATAGAGATCTGGGACGTATCATCGGAAAAGGTGGATGCAAAATCAGAGAGCTGCAAGATAACTCAAGCGCCAGAATAAACATTCGCAAGGATGATTCAGATGGTAGAGAAACACCAGTGGACCTTATTGGGAGCCCTGATTCTACATGTATGGTAAAAGGCATGATTGAAGAGCTTTTGCAGTTAAATACAAGAGGTTATGGAGATAGTTAAACTCTGATGCTTGACACTCTGAAAAAAAAAATTTTGCCACCAGAAATTTATTTCTTCTGGCCCAAAATGAAAAGTGGTAGCCCAATTTTCCATTGGTATTTTTTTGGTTAAAATATAAATCATAACCATAACGACACATAGTAATATGATACATCATACCTGTATGTATTGTGTATGCAGTATTTGTATAGATGTGGCGCCAGCAACTTGTATGTATTGTATTTGGTGATATGGGCCAGTGGCCTTCTTTACCTGAATAAAGAAAATTTGAACCATAAGTTACTACACACAACACGATTTGTCTTATTTTATTCAATTCCTCGTTACTCTTCAAACCGAAACAGTCCCTCACTACACATGGCCATGTAAACTCTGTCTTCTGTACTGTAGTCGGCGTCATTGTCAGGTTTGGTCTGCACAGGTTCCATTGGCACAATCTCCTCAGGTTCAGTTGGCTGTGACTCGAGATCAGCCTCATCTTCCACAAGTTGGGCTGCGATCTCGTTGTTCACTGCCATTGCTGCTTTTGTTATGGTTTCCCGGTGGGCAGTATCCATGTACAGTGGCCTCCTCTTAAACCCGGTCTTGACGATTGGCAGCCCGGATATCCGCGCAAAGCGCGAAAAACGCCGCGTAGCAGCACACTAACACAACTACGCTGTACCTATTCTACGTTACAGGTCCACTATATACGCAGAAACTCTGCAATCGGTCCATTGCACGACGGGTTTCACTACCCAGGTAGCTAGACATTTCCTCGAAGTGGACATACAAAATTTTTGGCTACTCGGCGCGCTTTGTTTCCTGTAAAAAACCGAGTTTGACTTTTTTGTTCACATCACTGTACATCATTGTACATCACTGTAGTACATATGGCGTGCGATAGATGGCGCAACGAGGTTATATACATAGCATTTGCGATTATTTTTCCCGTTAACGCGCCAGCGCTCGCTATGCGTATTGGGAATGCTTGCGTCACAGGTCAACAGAGATGGTCGTGTCCCCATAAACTGTTGTTTACTCGACTACACAACAAATTGTGTTTACACAGGTCTTCTAACCCTAGCAAAAACTGTTTCTTGGAGCTAGTAGTAGTACTAGCTCTAGTACTATACTGTATAATATAGTATTGGTAGTAGTACTAGTAGCTGTAGTACTATAGTAGTAACTAGTAGTAGTACTAGTATATAGTCTAGTAACCCGACCAGGCTGTGTGACTAACGTCAATATAGGATATTCTAACCCTAGCAATACCGTTTGTTGGAGCTAGTAGTCTAGTAGTAGTTACTAGTACTAGTACTAGTGAGTAGTGGCAGTAGTGCTTGTACTAATAGTAGTACTGTATGTATGTATGACTGGGAACCTTTAGATCGGTATTTCCCTGCAAAGAATTAAAAAAAGAAAAGAGAAAATTCATTCCGTGTCCCCTTATAGGTTTGTGAGTGCAGCTGATCTAGCTCCCCAAAGTATCTCTAGGTACTGTTTAGTAAGCTGAACTATAGTAATATTACCAATAAGGTTGCTGCCAACCCTAAAACCCAGGAGAGATTTCAAGAGCTCCTGCATGTCATGTGAGGTTTCTGTTGTCTCCAAACCTGTTCTAGTACGTTTAATCATATTAAAAAGACTATGGTTTTCATATCCAGGACATTCCAGTAAAAAGTGCTCCATGGTCTCCAACTCTCCTCTCCCACAAATTAAACATTTATCTTCGCCTCCCCAGTGTCTAGTTCGTTTATTCAGTGGCAAGCACCCCGCCCTGCATTGAAACAGCAGGCTACTCCCAAGACTATTATCATAAAAGGACTTTACCAGGCATCTTTTTTTCTTTATACAATCCTAGCGAACTCTTGTTTTCTATCCCTTTTTTCCAGACGGTAGTACCAATCAGTTTAATTGCTCTTTCCACTCTAACATTCCATTCTTTAATACCCCCGTTAAACCTTAACTCCTATCTGAGTCAAACTTGGTTATGAGGAACCTAGTTCTCCAATCTGATCTGAATTCGCCCAATTCCATTGCTTCTGCTATCTGTTTACATTTACATTCATTATTCATATATTTTATCCTGCCCCAATATTTAATTTTACTTTTTGCCTCTCTCTTCAAAAGTTGACCATCCCATCTCCCCTCTAATACTCTCCAGTCCCACATGAAGGGTGCCCCTAGTAACTCCCTTCCCAGCTGTTTTTGCGTCCTGTCTAGTGCCTGGAGCAGTACCAATCAGTTTAATTGCTCTTTCCACTCTAACATTCCATTCTTTAATACCCCCGTTAAACCTTAACTCCTATCTGAGTCAAACTTGGTTATGAGGAACCTAGTTCTCCAATCTGATCTGAATTCGCCCAATTCCATTGCTTCTGCTATCTGTTTACATTTACATTCATTATTCATATATTTTATCCTGCCCCAATATTTAATTTTACTTTTTGCCTCTCTCTTCAAAAGTTGACCATCCCATCTCCCCTCTAATACTCTCCAGTCCCACATGAAGGGTGCCCCTAGTAACTCCCTTCCCAGCTGTTTTTGCGTCCTGTCTAGTGCCTGGAGCATGGGCGTTCCTCGTTTTTAGCTCACCTTGACATCGTCAAGCTGAGCTATTGCCATGGGTCGTCGTCCGCCGTACGTCCGTCCATCCGTTCGTTCGTCAACATTTCGCTACGGTCAACGATAAGTCAACGATAACTCAGGAACCGTTTCACCCACATGTTTGAAATTGGGTATAGTTGTTACTGCTATGCTCCCATATTAAACGTCCTATTTTGAATGGGAATTGCCATTAGTCAGTTCAGGTTCAACGGATTTTGCTCATTTTTGGTATGCACAAAATTATGCAAATTAGGTAGGGTTTGGCAATTATATAGCATATTATATAGACAAACAGTGTGGTGTCACACTCGTCTGGTTCGTTTTACAAGATTTCATTGACAATATCTTTAATGCAAAATTGGTATTTCCTCTCCACCCTGCCGATAAAACGTCTATATTAGAGTAAAGTTTTACAAAATATGTCGGAACGCAGCATAACCTACTTATTTCGAACGCCATCGCTACAAAGCGGGTATAGCGCCATCTACCGTCACAAATTGTGATTCATTTTGGTTTATAAATAACTTGCGATATACAGATGGCAACCGTGTGCTACCGCCTAGAAAAACTCATACAAAGTAAACACTTCCATGCAACCAATTAACCTTTGCCAAAGGTTGTGTTATGGGCAGGGAAACACCATTGTCATGTGGTATATAGCAGCTACATGGAATAAGCGTATCCTCTCAATCTTACACGTTACACATAGGGAGCTCCGCTTTTAGGCAGTGCCTAAATCTGAATAATTTATTATAAAAACGTTAAATGGCGATCATTTAGGTGTAACTCAAGATATGGGAGGTTTTCAGAGAGTTGCGGCCTTCAGGCGTACACGGCGCGGGCGAGAGAGCGCGGCCAGTGCGGAACACCTGTTTGCGGCGCGCTTTGCGTTATCATCGCGGCGGACGTGGAGTATTTTTCGCCAGTCGTACATACATGGACAGAATTTAGCGCCTTCTGATGGCTGCTTCGATTTTGCTTTGGCCTTGACCAAGAGAACAAACGCCATTTGTAAACATAGGCGAAGATTGGCACATTATTTTGCAATAATAACCCCTAAGCGCTATACCGCTAACGCCTAACCCTAACCCTGAATCCTAACGCCTAACGCCTACCGGCTAATTGAAATTTTAATTATACACTAATAAATGAAATGAAATTAATAAAAAAAAATTTTTCCTTAAAATATTTAATTGTTGTAAATCATCATGGCAAATATTTCCGTTAATTAGAAAACAATAGTTAAATGGTATAAGATAGAACAATACAGAAACAAAAAATAATTAAAAACAACCGGTGATTCGAACCACCGCCCTTTCAGACATAACGCCGGTGTCTATCCACCACGCCACAAAGACTTTATAGAAATAGCAGCATTGAACATATGCTAAATAAGCAAACCATGTGTTTTTTGACCAATCAGAGGCCAGGATTGAATCCAATCAGAACCCATCAGCAAGGCGCTGAAATTCTTCGCTATGTTATGTCGACTGGGAAAAATAACGAGCCGCCGCGGAGCAGGCTGAGCGAGGGGCGGCGGACCGAATGTCATGGCGAACGAGGGCGAGCAGGATCACCGCTGATATTCGATACAGCCGGCGATCTACACTAACGTACCGGCACAGGTGGGGAGGAAAGGCACTAGACGCTACGGACAGGAGCCCGATAGAAAACAAGGAGGGCAGCTCAACACAACCCGCATCATCAGGAGGGTCTAGGGAGAGCGCTCGAAAGTATAACCTGGGGTAGCCAGTCAAGTCAATCAAAAATGCAGACGCACCTCCGAAATTCACGCGCATTCTTGGACAGGCTCAGACGAGGACGATCGATGAAACTGCCGCATGTAGCGGACAAGGAATGCCTGCTTCCAGCGACTGTAGCGCAAGACGAAGAAAAGAGATCGGATACAATTCTTCGATTCGGATTCCGCATTTCGCGATTCGGAAGAAAGAAGAAGCGCAGTTATGTAAGTCCGGGCTATAGTAGCTACAGGCTAGGTCTCTAGCGATGTACTCCTAGGCGCGAGATATGGCAAGCCGTAATCATGTCTCCGCACAGGCCTGCACGTAGAAATAAATATATATTGCCGTGAAATTGACTATATTATACATATATATTACACATCAGTACTAATGTTATTAAGACGAACCTAATTCTTATGTAACAGATTTAAACTATTAGAGTCTACGAAATATGGAAAGTTCCATGTTAATTATGAACCGTTTGTCTACTATCTCTCACTCTGCTACTAATTTCTACGACAAGTAGGGCCTACAGCAGTTTGTAGTAGTTAGTACAAGGTAGCGTAGACAGTTATAATGTTGAGTTATCCTGTGTTTGTGTTAGTCTTACGAGTTTGTAGAATTCTATTGGCTTAGTCTGAGCTGAGATATAAGCGCACATAGAAGTGTGTTATGCTAGTGTTAGGCATGAACATCGTATTCATAATAAGGCTTAGAATAGAAACCAGGTAAGAGGAAATGTAGGTTTATTTTTATAACAGTACTGACAAAACCATGACTACTATTCGCAACGTTTAATTAATACACCAGACGACCAGGATTCTATATTAACCCAGGGTGGATTCGACGCCCGTATAAGTAAAGTTGAGTTTCTACAATTTGATATTTAGCATAACGTCAAATGAAATCACACTTCGTTTGAAAGAGAGGGAGGGATTGTAGTGTTTACCGGCTGAGGTTTACGCGTGAAACGTAACACAACCGTTCCACGACGTAAACAGAAAGTAGAACAGAACGTATTGCGTATAGCACTGTGAAGGGGATTGGCATGAGTTTTGTGAATAGAGCGGGCATGGTGGTTGTGGAAGCTGATTTTACTGTGTGAAGCGTATCGTGCCTGTTAAGTTTAGTTTTGCAATTTATTACGTGCCACTGCATCGAGTGGCCATCGACTTCTAAAATCGTCTCTTCTATTATTTCAGCAGTTACTTGAAATTGTGTACCATAATTCCATACATCACTATATGTTTTCACAACTCTGATTAATCATGGTACATCGTAACAATAAATTATAATATAAGTCTATTATACTATTCTAACTGCCAGTTATGAATATTTATAATGGCTACCGCTCAAGGGATACAAAAGAGAGAGGACAGAGCGGCTGCAAGAGAGAGAGGGGAGGGACCGAAATTGACAAGACAACCGCGCGCACGGAGAGAAGCACACAGCTATACAGCGTAGGTGTAGTGGCGATACGTCAGTGTAAGTACTAGTGATAGTGTGTGGTAGTGGTAGTGTGAGTGCTTTTGACTTTGCAGCAAATGATTCTCGCAAATTCGCAGCTTATTTGCATTGGCTGTTTTTTAACCGCTCAATGTGGGCTCTGTGTTGTGTTGCAGATGTACTTCCGAAGTTCCATCTCTCTACATGATCATCTACATGTGTGATGTCATGTTCTGTATATATTTAAAAGATGCCTATCGTTTCAACGGGTCTTCTTCACACAACAAAGGACAGCAGAATTACAAACATGACCCAACGAAGTAGTGTTTTCCGTAACTTTTTAACTTTTGACAGGCAGCCATGCACGCAAACACATAGGCTAGCTGTAGTACATACGAAGCAGACAAATACGCAGCCACGTGCGTATACATGTATGAACGCACGCAGCTCACACACAAGCACGTAGTTCCGTATACAACACTTATACTTACATCATACTATACAACACGGTGTAGAAGTAAAACGTGTTGACACTTTCATTGATATTTCCATTCACTAAGCAAAGAAGAGCAGCTCAATGGAGCTTAGCTCTTTCATTCTATTCTTCCTAAAATTCTCGACTGCTCGCTGGCAGGCATAGGATCCGTGCGGCCGGCCTACGCACTCGCGCCCCGGAATCCATAGCTGCCAGCCGCTGCATACTGTCGGAGCGTTCCCGCGGTCGCGTGCGCTTGCCGCGGAACTGCGCGCAAGATCTGCGCTCAGCGCTTCGATCAACACCTCCTTTCGGCAACGCTTTAGTATCCCGTCTCATCTGGTTGCTACCTTCGTTTAGCCCATGCTGTGATTACTATCACCACCCACCTGACACGCAGCTAGGGCCTGCATACCTCCAAATCCATTGGTTGATACAAATCACGTGCCTGAACCTCCGTTTTATGGGCATTGTGACCCTAACCTTCTTTTTTTTTTTTTTGTTATTAAATTATTTGCGTTAATTGGAAAAAATAGAAAAATACAGAAAAACAGGAAATAATTAAATGAGTGTCAATGACACTGTAGCTCACCACAAAAAAAAGACAAATTGAGTGAGTGAGAAGAAGTCAGTTTTAATTGAGCAACCATCGACGTAGCATTATAAAACACAAAGAGTATATATGGGAGAACTCCATTATATACCTTTGATAATTATGTGTAATTTTTTGTGAAAATAAATGTTTGAGATGTGAAAGTCTGAGATGTGGGGAGTGATGGCANGAGAGAGAGAGGAACAGAGAGCGCGAGAGAGCGCGAGAGAGAGCGCGGGAGAGAGGGAGAGAAAGAAGAAGAGAGAGAGAGAGGGAGAGAGATAGAAAGAGAGAGAGTGCGAAAGAGAGAGGGAGCGAGAGAGCACGAGAGGGAGGGAGAGAGCGAGAGGGAGAGACAGAGAGAGTGAGAGAAAAAGGGAGCGAGAGAGGGAGAGAGGGGGAGAAGGAGAGAGAGAAGGAGAGAGAGTGAGAGGAAGAGAGAGAGAGAGAGAGAGAGAGAGAGAGAGAGAGAGAGAGAGAGAGCGAAAACGAGAGAGATATGGAGTATAACAGAGACGGAGTGAATAAGCGAGAGGAGAGAGAGCGCGCGTGCATACGCGCGAGAAACAGCAACAGAGAAATAGTGTGTGAGCAAGCGAGAAAAGAAGAGAGAGAGCGAGCGAGAGAGAGAGCGCGAGAGAGAGAGAGCGAGNATATGATATCTATTATTATTGCTATGATTGTTATTCTTGTTATGATTGCTATTTGTATTATTATTGGTAGTATTTCTATTATTCTTGGTCCGTGCAAGGTATGTATGTTCGGCCAGTACCCTGGGGAACATACAGCCTATGTCCTTTACGGTACTGCCGTAAGGTACCCTGGGTACGGTCTGGGATAGCGCGACGTACCCTGCTAAGTATCTAATAAAGTCATTATTATTATTCATTATGACTATTATTTCCCTTATTACTATTAGCATTATTATTGCTATTGTTATGATTATCATTATTATTATTCTGATTATTTGTCTTATCATTATTATTATTATTGCCTTTATTATTATTATTATTATTATGATATTATTCCTGATTTTTTCCAATTGTTTTATTGTTGCCCTTAGGAACATACAGCCTATGAGCCTTACTTTCTTTATGTACCATTTGACTGTTAATGACCCTCTGAGGCATGCTAACTTGCTCGTAACATAGCCTTAAGGTCAAGCGGGTCCCGTGCAATTACCTGCATCAGTCATTAACCAGGCAACCTTAGCACAAAGGTTCTGAGGGTTCAAGTTAGAAAGTGTTTGCATGTTGCAGTGCATAAGTCTATGTTGCGAGACAGCGCAAAAGTGGGAGAGAGAGACAGCGGGCCACAGAGAGGGAGTGGGGGCACACACAGAGACAGAGAGAGGCGGACAGAGAGAGCGAGAGACAGCAACAGATAGCGGCCGAGATAGAGAGGGATAGAAAGAGAGAGAGAGACAGAGCCAGCAAGCAAGAGAGAGAGAGGGAGGGACAGAAAGGGACAGACACCGCGCGCACGGAAGAGAAGCACACAGCTACAGCAGTATGTGTAGTCGCAACGTCAGTGGTAGTACTAGTGGTAGTGAGTGGTAGTGGTAGTGTGAGTGCTTTTGACTTTCCAGCAAATCATTCTCGCAAATTCGCTGATATTTCTATTGGCTCTCTTTTAACCCGTCAATGTGGGCTCTTGTCAAAACCCGTCAATGTGGGCTCTTCTTGTGTTGCAGATGTACTTCCGAAGTCCATCTCTCTACATGATCATCTACATGTGTGATGTCATGTTCTGTATTATTTAAAAGATCCATATCGTTTCAACGGGTCTTCTTCACACAACAAAGGACAGCAGAATTACAAACTCATGTGTCAACCCGTTGTACTTGTACACCGTGTTGTATAAGTATGTGTAACTATAACTGTTATGTATACGTACGTGCGTCGGTGTGTGACTGCTTGCGTTCATACATGTATACGCACGTGTGTGCGTATTTGCGTGCTTCGTAGTACTACAGCTAGCTATGTGCTTCCGTGCATGGGTGCCTGTCAAAAGTTAAAAGTTACGCAAAACACTACTTCGTTGGGCCGCGGCAAGGCGCACGCGACCGCGGGAACATCGTACGACAGTATGCAGCGCTGGCAGCTATGGATCCGTGCGCCGAGTGCGTAGGCCGGCGCACGGATCCATAGCTGCCAGCGAGCAGTCGAGAATTTTAGGAAGAATAGAATGAAAGAGCTGAGCTCCATTCAGCTGCTGTTCTTTGCTAGTTGAATGGAAATATCAATAAAACCGAAGCGCTGAGCGCAGATCTTGCGCGCAGTTTTGCCGAAAGGAGGTGTTGATCGGGATACTAGAGAAGCGCCAGATGAGAATATCTAGATATTAATATCTAGATATCACTGGCCGCTGCGACTCGCCAATGCGCCCTACCCATTAGGGATCAATAAGCAGTAGCCGCATCGGCGTCAACAAGTCCGTTAGAAATCACTTAGAAATAGATTAGAGGTACTTAAAAACTGATGATGGCATCCACGCGAACATGCCATCGGTAATTAGCAGTAGCCGCATCGCCGTCAACAAGTCCGTTAGAAATCCGTATGACGCCCTCGCGAATATGTACGGCGCGTGCGCGAGGCATGTGTAACGCCTTCGCGAGCGTGGACGACGCATGCGTCACGCATGCGCCGCGGGAGTGCCTGCAGGGATAAAAGCCGGAGCGCGGGCGGAATCGAGGGGAACTCCGCTCAGCAACCGGACAACTAGCAGGCACGACCGAGGCATTAGAATCCAAACAATAAACGAAAGCACTTCTAGTCATGGTAAACATCTGACTTCTATTCGTATCTATGTACTTTGGCTTCACATACATTCTACTCAATAGCTCAACACAGTAGCGTTAAAACCAACGTTACACCACGACACGTACTTGCCTATTCGATAGCTTCCACCGTGTCGGAATGCCGGCTCGATAGCAGCATGCCGACACGGCACTATCACGGCGTACCCCGCGCGACCCGCAACAGAGCCGTAGTAGCAGTGGCGGGGATAGCGGCTAAGTGCGGCGCTCGTAGATGTAACTCAATTACAGCGTGGCGAGATAGCGGCACTCGGCGGCACTCATAGCTGTAACTGGATTACAGAGTGTCGACGCGGCACTCCCACTCCCACCGTGGACATACACAGATACACATAGCTATTGACTCTACTGTAACGGAGCTGGTTTTACCATAGCTTCTTACTTACTATTGGTTTGCCCATGAGTCCATGCGGGTCGCGTTGGCGACAAGCCAGGGGGAAATAGATGAGATATTCGGTGCGCGCGATCCAAGCGTGATTGTAATAATAGTAGCAATAAGGTGGCTAACGACGTCAACAGGTGGGCCGGAGTGCGGGATAATCTATTATAACCCGCAGCCGGTGTACGTCGTGACCAGGGAGGTCGAACAACAAGTTCGGGTAGATTTAAGAGCGCTGCGAGCAGGAGCAAGGAGAGGAGGTCTGCTCTCTACTTGTTGTGGACATGATGATCAATACAACTGTTTGTGGTACGTTACTTTACTAGTTCGTGTTTGCTTCTTGTCTTGCGCTGTTGCGCTGCTCTACTCTTACTGTTCTTGTACCTCACCCAAGAAGTACGAGGTTACACTATACCCTGCTACACAGATACACACAGATATACATAGATATACATGGATATGCATAGCTATTGATTCTACCCTGCTACACAGACATACATAGATATACACGGATATTCATAGCTATTGATTCTACCCTGCTACAAGTTGTTATACCATGACTAGACGTTTAATGGTGATTCGAGCGGTTACAGCTGTTGTCACGGTCGTGCCTGTTTGTACCTGGTAGTGTACGTAGCAGTTCTCCCCGATTCTTCCCGGCTCCCGGCTTTTATAGTCACAAGCACGACCGCGACCCGCGCATGCGCCGTACACGCTATCGCGACTCTTGGCGGAGAAGATAATTGAATTACTCTTTTGGCGGTGGGGATAATTGACAGTGGGGATAATCGAATTGCATTTGGCGGTGGTGATAATTGGTTGTTTTTGCCCGGCAACGCCGATGCGGCTAATCTAGTTAAGACACAAGCCACTTTCTTTTCGGCAACACCTCGCACGACTCTATAGCCTCTAATGGGCCAGAATGTCGACACAGCATTCCGACCAGTTACGATGCGGTGCCTGCTAATTAGCCGTGGCACGTACACGCCGGTCGGAATGCCGCCTTCGCGCGACTTCCGACCGAGTCGTAGCGCCGGTGGTACGTGACTGTCCCACTGGCTGGCAACTTTTCTGGTTCCTTTATTTCTACATGCGTTACACTATTATGGCCACGCTCCTGAGTAAGGGTCCAATGGCCTTAACTCCGACGGCTCATGGCCAATAAGGAATGACTTAAAACAAATGACTAATGGCTCGATCACGGCTAATGGCACCAAGGGCCATTCTACTACCACTTGTACTAAGTGATCTTCGAATAGTTTATGATCCAATCGTCCGAAATCATAACTTTCACTCGCATGAATTTGCATCGCTAAAATATTATGAACATTAATAATTAAACCGTGGTCACATAGCAATTGTTTTATCGCTGCTATCAATTATTTAATATCTTCTTTTATTACGTTAGTGTTCCACTTCTATATCCTCTAGAGAATTTGTATTATGCTATGTAATAAACCCCCGCGGTTTATAACTAGGTTACACATACACACGCACCCACACACGCACGCACGCATGTACACATGTAGGCCTATATATATATATATTGAGTTTATGATACTAATTTTTAACAAGTGCCGCAGTGCGACAGGGCTCATCTGGTGTCTGGTGTTCTGCTGATAAATTCATTTGTGCATAGCAAGACGTCTTATACATAAGTCTTCTTTATTCTTGTTTGACTTTCATAGCCAATTGGAACAAATATATCAGCTACACTTTCGCACCCACCTAGTCTCTATGCATTGCAGACACATGTGCATTGCAGGTTGGCAGGCAACAATTATGATTAGAAGCGTGCCAGCCATGGGCTGCTTCGTGTTTTTGCCTACCCACACGAGCATTCACTGATTCAGCCTTCAGGGTGCTATAGACCGACTGCTTTAGAGAATAATATGATTTAAGAAGCGTAAACCTTGTTCAACAAACATTTGCCTTTGCAATTAAACTGTGCAACTGTAGCCTCACATTCAGACAGGTATGGGCTCTAATAATAGCAAAAGCAGTTCAGTCCTTTGTTAACAGTCAACAAATC
>NW_014578569.1:21630-23636 GCF_000485595.1 Priapulus caudatus
TAATAATAGCGTATGGGCTCTAATAATAGCAAAAGCAGTTCAGTCCTTTGTTAACAGTCAACAAATCAATGTTTAACCCTCCTCTTGAGGGTCAAAAGGTTACCCGACACTTATTCTTCGCATGTCAGCGGAAAGTACATTTCATGGTCCTTTCAAGACATAAAAATGGTAGGTCACCGCTGAAACAAAAAAGTTTTTCAATCGCTCCGTCAGACCATGTCCCCTTCTTTTACACCTCTTGACCTTTGACGTTTGACCCCAGCTTTAACATCCCAACTCGTTTTCGGATTACCCCCCACGTCCCGAATATCGTGAGCGTACGTCGAGCGGTTAAGATCACGGACGCACGGACGGCCGGATGGACGGACGGACGGACAATCATGCGATTCTACAAGCTGCACCTGACTACGTCAGATGAGCTAAAAATTCAACGTCAACAGCTTGTATTGAAAAAGTACAAAAGTAATATTGCGTTTTATTACACTATACACGCGTTCGTTCGTTAGTTCTGCTACATCCGCGCAGATGACAACAAAATATAAAGACAACACTCGCGAGCCCCACACAGCCGAGGGTTCATAATAATAACTATAGTAATAATACAATAGTACGACGATGACTTTGAAATATTATTGAGCAACTCTATACATATATCTGTACATTATATATATGTATATATATAAATATATATATATATATAATGTACAAATATGAACGTGGCATAGTAAACGCTACGAAATGAGCTTAGAACGTATTCTGTAATTGTAGCAACACAAGAGCATCAGACACGTTGGGCCTTCGCTAGATCGCTCCGGCCAGTAAAAAATACCTACCACGGTAGCACGTTGGCACGACTGTTACCATGGAAACGACAACGTAAAAACGTCAAATTCCTCAATGATAGTGATCGCGACGGCGCATGCGCGAAAGCCGCTGACAGCGCCACCGCTGCTGCTGGTAGCGCATGCGTACAGACGTCCCGGGCCAGCGCCACCGCTGCTACTGGTAGCGCATGCGTACAGACGTCCCGGGCCACACTACTCTCTCTACCTCACAAAAGGTTCTTTCCTTTGAAATTCCTTTGATTTGCTATATGTATATATATTGATATAGACACATATATACGTATAATATTTATGTAAAGGACATATAGAATAATATACAGATGATCACAGTTCACAAACAACAGCACACAAGATACGATATATATATATATATATAGGAACTAGGATCGCGTGTTCTGGTTAGCACTTTTCACAAACGTAAACACGCACATATACACAATACACACACATTATATAGATTCTATGTCACTGAGATCCATACCCGTTGACCGTACTAGTATTTAGTTGATAGTACTAGTATTTAGTTGATCGTACTAGTATTTAGTTTATCGTACTAGTATTTAGTTGATAGTACTAGTGTTTATCGTATCGTAATAGTATTTACATGCGAAGTTATTATGAGCAAAGACCACACACGGCAAGAGTTGCCAAGGCTGTACAACTTTAAGTTTCATCCAGGGGCTGGACACCGATCCACACCGCGTCAATGCCAGATCGTCATCGTCGTCATCGTCGTCATCGTCGTCGTCGTCACCGTCATCATCATCATCATCATCATCATTATCGTCGTCGTCGTCACCGTCATCATCATTATCATCGTCGTCGTCACCGTCATCGTCGCCATCATCACCACCGTCGTTATCGGGTTACGGTCACATGCAAAAGTACTCGACATATGACGTGTGTGCGCCTGTACGCCTATATACGCTAGACATGGAGAGCAGATAGTTAAAAAACAAAACTGCTAGAGTTTATTACGGAGCCTTTCGATCGATCTCGATCGATTTCTCGAATAATAAAACCAAACTTTGCGCAGGCAAGGGAATGGGAAAAGCGCCAAGACCCAAGACGCGCGCTGCTTCTAAAACGTAGCTTCAAATGTCCTCCGCTTTCTCTGTCTGTCTCACTCTCTGTGTGTGTGTGGTGCTCTCCCTTCCTCTC
>NW_014578569.1:25096-41100 GCF_000485595.1 Priapulus caudatus
GGTGACGCTTCTTCTTCCCCGCTGCTGCCCCGGAGGCTTCCCCCGTGTTCCTCTTGCGCGGCGAAACGGAGAGGGACCCGTGCGCCGTCTTCCCGGCTGCTCCGACGCTGAACGGGAAAACCATCTTCCTCTTCCCCGGCGACCGCGCGCGTCCGGAAGAATCCAGATCGCTCTCGACCTTGATCGTGACCGAACGACCTTGGCCGCTGCCGCCGGCTCCGCTCTCTCCCGTCGCCGCGCAGCCCGCCGGCGCCCCCCGGTGGCCGTGCCGCCTCGCGAGCTTCGCGTACACGCTCGGCGACCTCCCGGCGACATCCCTCAGCAGCGCGCGCCGCCGCGCGACGTCCAGCCGCCGCCAGAGGGCGCCCGCCTCGCTCAGGTCGGCGGCGACGGCGGCGACGGCGGCGGGCGAGGACGCGTCGACGACGACGACGGGCGACGACGTGCCAGGGTGCTGCGTAGCGGTGTGCCTGACGACGCGCGCCGCGGTGTCGCCGCGGTAGCTGCAGCTCGCGCACCCGGCGGGCCGGTAGTCATGGTGACGCATCACGTGGAGGCGCGCGGCTGACTCGTGAGGGATGCAGCAGTCGCAGCGCGCGCAGTAGTACAGCGGCGCCACCTGCTGGGTGGCGAGGTGGTCGATCTTCTCCTCGAGCGAGCGGTACCTCTCCATGGAATCATTCCCTTCTCTCCCGGGGTCAACCCCCTCCTCCTGGGTGTCGCCGCGTTCCTTCCCGGAACTATACTTCTTCGGAGAGCCGTCGTTCCGGGAATGGTCCTTGTTTAGGAAATCGTCATTCCGGGAACGATTCTTCGGGGAACCGTCCTTCCTGGAACTACCCTTCTTCCGGGAACCGTCATTCCAGGAATGATCCTTCTTCCGGGAACCATTATTCCAGGAACTATTCTTCTTCCGGGAACCGTCCTCGGGCTGGGAGGTACCCCGTAGAAGGACAAACTCCCGCTGGGATCCTTCCCCGGGAGAAGGCTCAGCATGCTGCGACGGACCAACCTCTGCCAGGGATAGATCCTCTCTGGGTGGATCACCAGGGAATGGATCCTCGGGATGCAGACACGGCATCTCCAGATTCGACGGGAGGAGATTCCGGACGGTGACGGACGCTGGGTCCCGGCCCGGATGAGCTGCTTCCTGGTGGGCGGCCATGCTCGCTGGCGACGCCTCGCAGCGACTGAAACAAGAGCACGTACAGAATTTTAGCGAGCTTCTTTCGGATTCCCCTTTCCTCCTGTCACTTACTTTCGCTCTCTTTCCTGCTGCTCCCTTTCCATTAGTTCGCCCAATCCCGTAACACCCTACCCTCTGTTTTGCATCTTTCCTCCATTCTTCATATCAGATTTTTGACCTCATGTCAACAACCTTTTCCAAATCGCTGATCCTTCTCTCATTACCTGTTGCCCTCCTAACATCTTACCTTCCCCGACACCCCGCTCTCACTTCCCCTTACTTTTTCCATACACCCCACCCTTCTTTCCCCTTACTTTTCCCATACACCCCACCCTTATTTCCCCTTACTTTTTCCCTACACCCCACCCTTCCTTCCCCTTACTTCGTCCATACTCTCCACTTTCGTCTTACCTCGCCTCCCTTGCGAGCCTCCCTCACCCTGCCCGTACACACACAACCGTCCTTTTCCCTCCAACACCCTCCCCTCCCCTGCCCTCCCCTCTGACACCCTCCCTCTCCTGCCATCCTCCCTCGCTCTGCCCTCACACGCCTCATTATACTTTCCCCCACCTCCCCCCACACACCCCACCCTCCGTTCCTCTCACCTCCCCTCTCTCTCCTGCCAGGCTTTCCCCTCCCCTGCCAGCCTTCCTCCCCCTTCCTCTTACCTGCAGTAGGAGCACGATAGCAAAGTGCTGCCATGGAGTTTCATGTGATGACGGCGAGGGCAAACGTGACTCGTCGTCTTCTCGGAACAATGACTGCGGAAAAAAGATGGGGAAGGGTGATGTAAACAGAACCCCGACAACAAGGACAACAACAACAACAACAACAACAACAACAAAAGCATCGGCGGCAGCAGCAACAACAAAAACAACCCTGACAACAACAACAACGCGCGCGCACGCACGCACGCACGCACGCACGCACGCACGCACGCACACACACACACACACACACACACACACCTCCCCCACACACAAACGCGCACGCGCACGCGCATGCACACGCACACGCACACGCACACGCACCCGCACACGCACACGCACACGCACACGCACACGCACACACGCACACACACACACACAATAATTAATCTGTTACAACAACAACAACAACAAAAACAACAACAAAAACAACCTTGACAACATCAACAACTAGAGCACTCGGAGAGCACAGACCTCCGCCAAGGCAGCTAAATTCTCTTAATGTAAAATTTCTTATTAATTAATTTATTAATTAAGTGAAAAAATTAATTAATTAATTAATTAATTAAATAATTAATTGGATCCGGATTAGTGCGAGCGTGCAGGTGAGGGAGGACTGTGGTTGCCCCTTAGCCTGTGGTTGCGTGTTTGTAAGTCTACAGCCAGCGCACCTATCGGAAGAGAACTGAAACGTGCATGGTAACACACAAACACACAAACCAACACTCAAAGACACGCCGGTGAAAACATAACCTCCGCCAAGCCCCTGGCGGAGGTAATAAAAACAAAAAGAACAGCAAATACAACCCTATCAACAACATCAACAACAATAACAGTAACAACAGCAGCAACAGCAGCAGAAACCACAACAACAATAAAAACAACAACACACATAAACCCGACAATATACATACACACACACGCACGCACACACAACACACGCACGCGCGCGCACACATGCAATAACGCACCCACACCAATGCAAATGCACACACAAACATGAGCACGCACACACCACACACGCACGCGCGCACGCACGCACACACACACTCGCACGCGTACGCACGCACGCACACACATACACACAATACGTACACACACACGCACGCGCACGCACACGCACACGCACACGCACACGCACACGCACACGCACGCACACACGCACAATACATACTCACACACGCACACGCACACACACACACGCACGCACACACGCACGTACGCACGCACGCACACATACTTACGCGCAGCTGAAGCTTGTGGCGCGGCAGTGCAGCATGCACACGTGTATTATGAACACGTCTCCATCGTCCGTCACGTACTTGCAGCCGTCGACGAGACAGCGGTATGACGGCCGCTCTACGTACGCGTATCGCACCGCGGCGCCCTCTGGTGCGCTTATCTGCGCGGCGCCCTGTCGCGTGGCGCCCTCTGGTGCGCTCGTCTGCGCGGCGCCCTCTTGTGGGCTGGTCTGTGCAGCGCCCTTTGGTGTACTCGTCTGTGCAGCGCCCTCTTGTGGGTGTGTCGACTCCGCGCCCCCTTGTGGGTCGGTCCGTGCGGCGCCCCCTTGTGGGTCGGTCCATGCGGCGCCCCCTTGCGGGTCGGTCCGTGCGGCGCCTCCTTGTGGGTCGGTCCTTGCGGCGCCCCCTTGTGGGTCAGTCCGTGCGGCGCCCCGTTGTGGGTCGGTCCCTGCAGAACCCCCTTCTGGGTCGGTCCGCGCGGCGCCCCCTTGTGGGTCAGTCTGTGTGGCACCCTCTAGTAGGTCGGAACATGTGGTGCCCTCTAGTGGCTCGGTCCATGTAGCGCCATCTAGTGGTCGGGTACGAGCCACTCCCTCTAGCGTGACAGTCTGCGCCTTAGGCGCCGGCTTGGCCATCTTCAGTTTCACAACAAGTTTTCCTTTCTTCTTCTTCTCCGTCGCATTTTTCCTGTTGGTCGAAGCACAATTCTTCGGATTTTTCCCGTTGGTCGAGGCACAATTCTTCTGATGTTCTCCGTTGGTCGAGGAACAATTCTTCTGATTTTCCCCGTTGGTTGAGGAACAATTCTTCGGATTTTCCCCGTTGGTCGAGGCACAATTCTTGCTGTTAGGCGAGGCAAGACTTTTCGAAATGTTCCCGTCGAGCGAGTTGCGATTTTTCCCATCGCCCGCTCCGGGCACGATGCGACCACGCGGCGGCGGCAGCAGCACGTCACCAGGTGGCGCCCGCGGGGACAGTCCGTCGGAGGGATGCACCGGAGCGCGAGCAACGTCCGCGGCCGCCTCTGTCGCCGCGGCAACGGGATGCTCGTGCGCGGTTGTCGCGGCGATGGCAGGAGGCTGCGGGCTCGCTAGCTCCCTCTTTATGAGCATCAGCAGCGGATCGTCTGCGTCGTCGTCCATCGCCCCGCCAGGTGGCGCCGTGGTGGCGCCAGACGGCGCCGCTGCAGTAGCGCTTCCTGCCCCAGAGGCAGATGGCGCCACCACGTCAGCGATCTCCTTTGCCGTCGCATTCATAGGTGGCGCTGTGGATTCGACGGCCGCTGTCACGCTACCAGAGGGTGCTGCTGCATGCGACGTTCCACCAGGTGGCGCCGATGCATCACCAGGTGGCGCCGGCGTGTTTTGCGGCGACGCGCTGATCACCTGACCGTCGCGGCAGACGGCGACGACGCTGACGCCGAATCGCCGCTGAAGATCCCGCAGCTCCTCGTGCAGCGACGTGGCGCCCCCTGGCGGCAGCGACTGGCCGCCGCTCGTCACACCGTGGCTCTGCTTAGCAGACTCCCCCTCCTCCTCATCCTTCTTCTTCTTCTCTTTCTTGGCCTCCTCGTTCTTCTCCACCACCTCCTCCTCGTCGCATTTTTCCTGCTTAATGGCAACGCTGTCCGCTGGCAATGCTCCTGTCGATGACGTCATGGGGTCGCGACCTGCACCTGTCGATGACGTCATGGGGTCGCGACCTGCATCTGTCGATGACACCATTGGCTCGCGACCTGCACCTGTCGATGACGTCATGGGGTCGGGACCTGCAGCTGTCAATGACATCACGGGGTCGCAACCTGCACCTGTTGATGTCATCATGGGGTCACGACCTGCACCTGTCAATGACGTCATGGGGTCGCGACCTGTACCTGTCGATGACGTCATGGGGTCGCGACCTGCGTCTGTCGATGACATCATGGGGTCGCGGCCTGCAGCTATCAATGACGTCATAGGGTCGCGACCTGCATCTGTCGCTGACATCACGGGCTTGCGACCTGCATCTGTCGATGACGTCATGGGGTCACGACCTGCAGCTATCGATGACGTCATAGGGTCGCGACATGCAGCTATCGATGACATCATAGGGTCGCAACCTGCAGCTATCGATGACGTCATAGGGTCGCGACTTGCAGCTATCGATGATGTCATAGGGTCGCGACCTGCAGCTATCAATGACGTCATAGGGTCACGACCTCCTCTCCTCTCTGTCATCGTGGCATCGTAATCGGCGGCTGCCTGCGATGTCGCGGGGTCAGGATTCGGAGCTGCTGCTGCTGCTGCTGCTGCTGCTGCTGCCGGCGCCGTCATGTCAGCACTCTCTGTCTTTATCTGTGATATTGCGAGATCGCGCTCCGGAGCCGCGCGAAACGATGTCACGTCAGCGACAATCTCGGGCGACCCCGTGACCTCTGGTGACCCCGTGATGTCAACAATTTTCGGCAACCAGATGACCTCGTCATCTGCTATCTCCGGTGACCCCGCGACCTCGGCCGGCATCGTCGTCGAGAACACGTCGACAATCGACACTGACGCGTCGCACGTAGCCGACGGTGACGCCGTTGCCGTGACGACACCCGTCGTCGTCTCCGCCGCAGGAGAGGAGGCACGGCGCCGCCGCATCTCGTCGTTGTCGGCGACTTTACTTCCAATGTCGCTGATCTGTGCTGTCGGCCAGGTAGGTGGCGCCACCGCGCGAGGGTGGGAGCGTGCATCCGCTGCCACGCGGGAGGAAGGCCGGGGGGCGGGAGCAGGCAGTAGTTGGGTGGGGGCGGTCCCCGGTGGTGGGAGCAGGCAGGATCTGGGTGGGGGCGGCCCAAGGGGGTGGGAGCGGCAGGATTTGGGTGGGGCGTTCCACGGTGCGGTGGAGCGGGCAGGATTTGGGCAAGCCTCACGCTCGCACCCTGTGACTGCCACCGCTGTTCCATGCTGCAAGTGCGGCCGCCCACCCCGGTTGTTGGTAGCCTTGGCCCTATCCTGGTTCGCCGTCGTCCTATCCTGGTTCGCCGTCGTCCTATCATTGTTTGCCGTGGGCCTATCATTGTTCGCCGTGGGCCTAGCATGGTTTGCCGTCGTCCTAGCTTGCGATGCCGGAGTGTTGGTAAAATTCGACCAGTAGTTGGAAGGCGCCACAGTAGCATGGGTGGCAGCAGCAGAGGTGGCAGCGGCATAGGTGGCAGCGGCGGTGTAGTAGGGGGCGCTGGCGGCGGGGCGAGACGGCCACGCGGTGGATTCTATTGCATTGTACCAGGATGTGTTTGTAGAATTGTAGTGAGCGTTTGGAGCATTAGCAACTGGGTTTGCGGCATGGGAAAGTCTGTTCGTAGCAGATGGTGGTATCATTGTATTGTACCAGGATGTGTTTGTACCATCGGAGTACGTGTTTAGAGCATTGGTGGCTGTGTTTACAGCATGGGAGAGTGTTTTTGTAACGTAGGACGGTGTGTTTGTATTGTAGACAGCTGTATTTGTAGTGTGGGAAAGTGTGTTTGTATCATAGGGCGCGACGTTCATATTGTACCATTCATCGAGTGTGTTTGCAGCATAAGCTGGTGTGTTTGTACCATAAGGTGGCGCCACCGCACCATAATCAAGTGCATTTGTACCATAAGGTAGCGCCACCTCACGACAATCGGGTGCATTTGTACCATAAGATGGCGCCACTGCAGGATAACGGTGCGCGTTAGCGGCATGAGAGGGCGCCACATTAGCACGTTGACTCGCGGGAATCGCGCGGGCCGCTGCCGCCGCCGCGACGCCACGCAGCGGCCAGTTTGCAGGGACGACACCGTCGCGAGGGGGCGCCACCCACACCGTGCACTCGGGGCTCGTCAGCACGACAGCTGCGGCGGCGCCGATCATCTGCAGCTTCGCCCACGTCGTCAAATTATCTATCCCGCCGCCATCCCCGCGCCGCAAGAACGAACACTTCTGCCACACAGCGTCATTGTCGCCGCCAGAGGGCGGCACCGCCGCACGCTCGTACATGAGGAGCGGCGCGAGCGTGTGCGCGCTCCGCACGTGCGCCGCCATCTCGCCCGGCGACGGCCGACCGCGCGCGCAGTACACGCACTGCCACGCGTCGATCTCGCCGCACGTCGCCAGGTGGCGCCGCACCACGTCCGCCGACGTGTCGATGGGGAGGCGGCAGCCGCAGGCAATTTTACTCCCGAGGTGGCGCTCGCAGGCGTGCGTGGCATAATCAGCGACGCGCGTGTACTCCCTGCCGCAGCAGAAGAGTAGCGCCGCACACGCCCGCACATCCCCCAGGCGGCGCCCCACGACGATCCACGTTCGCACGTCGTCGCGCGGGTCCGCCGGGTGCCGCCACTGAGGGGCGCCGCCGCTGCACGCCGCGCACTCGCACGCTGCCAGCGGCGCATGCGCGTCAACCATGTGCTCGGCGAGAGAGGTCGCAGTCGCGTGCAACTCGAAGCAGTAGGGGCACGGCAGCGCCCCCTGCGCCGCCGCGTGAGCGCCCTCTATATGCAGCACGAAGTCAAGCTCAGACCTTCCGCCCGGGAAAGCGGCGCAGTTGGCGACGACACAGCGGAAGAACGGCTGTTCGCAGGAGGGCAGAATCCGGCATAATCCCGTCGCGCTCATCCATGCGAGCGCCCGCTCCGCCAATTCCATCCGCCTCTCTTCCCCTCCTCCGCGACTGCTCGAGATCGTCGCGTTCATGCTGCCGCCGGCGGCGCTCTCTGTCAGCGCATCCAAGACCATGTCAACCAGGTCTGCGCGTGACGTTTCGTCGTCTGAGCCACCAGGGGGCGCGGGGGGGTGCATGGCGGCGATGTGCTCGAGGAGGGTGGAGACGGGGGTGAAGCTGAGGCTGCACCAGTAACAAGCGAACAGGGCGTCGGAGCCGTGGCGACACAGCAGGTGGTTGTGGAAGTTCGACTCCCCCTCAGCGACGTAATTCTTGCAGGACACGCACGGGAAGCGGCTGCGGCGAGGCAAGGAAGCGGTCGCCACGGCAACGTCCGTCGTCGTCGTCGTCGTCGTCGGGGACTGCAGAGGCGGCGTCTCGCCGTGCCGCGTCTCGGCCGGCGTCTCGGCCGTGGCCTCCCGCCCGGGCGTGGGTTCGTTCATCGCTCCTCCGCTGATTTCGTTCTCGATGCCAACTTCTTCTTCCACGACAACGTGTTCGGTGGTGTCGCGGAGACGTTCGCTTGTTGTTGTGGATGCGTCGCCTGATGCGTCGCTGCATGCATCTTTTTGGAGCAAGGTCGTATCACAGAGAAGTTCGCTTGTTGTGGGCACGTCGAGTGGTGCGTCTTTGTGTAGTGAGGTAGTGTCACAGAGACGTTTGCTTGTTGTGGGCACGTCGAGTGATGCGTCTTTGTGTAGTGAGGTAGTGTCACAGAGACGTTCGCTTGTTGTGGGCGCGTCGAGTGGTGCGTCTTTGTGTAGTGAGGTAGTGTCACAGAGACGTTCGCTTGTTGTGGGCACGTCGACTGATGCGTCTTGGTGGAGCGAGGGCGTGTCACAGAGATGTTCGCTTGTTGTGGGCGCGTCGACCGATGCGTCGCTGCATGCGTCTTTGTGCAACGTGGTCGCGTCGGAGAGACGTTCGCTTGTCCTTGTGGGCGCGTCGACCGATGCGTCGCCGCTTGCGTCTTTGTGGAGCGTGGTTGTGTCGTAGAGACGTTCGCTTGTTGTTGTGGGTGCGTCGACTGATGTGTAGCTGCATGTATCTTTGTGGAGCAAGGTAGTCTCATAGAGATGTTCGCTTGTTGTGGGCACGTCGACCGATGCGTCGCTGTGCACATCTTTGTGGAGCGAGGTCGTGTCATAGAGATGTTCGCTTGTCGCTGTCGCGACGTCGCTGACCTCAGACTTCTCAATGCAAGCTTGCTTTGTGATGCAAGCTTCCTTTTCGATGCAAGCTTCCTTCTCAACGCAAGCCTCCCTCTCGATAGTATTGCAAGCCTCCCTCTCGCAAGCCTCTTCCGAAACCTTAGTCTCTCCGCCAGCTTGTCCCGCGGGGATCAGAGGAAGGGGAGCGGCAACTTTCCCGTCCGACAGCGGCACCTCTCTCAGCTTCGGCACCTTTCCGGGCGCGTTGCCGCGGCAAAGCCGCACATGCTGCTCCGCGCCCGCCGCATCCACCTTGACGACCCCGCACGCCGTGCACTCGTACATCGTGTCCAGGCGTCCCGCCGCCTCGCCTCCGCCGCCGCGCTCCACCGCCGCCGCGTCGCGCCGCCCCGGGTGCCGGTCCATGCAGTGTTCAACGACCTCCGCGCTCCGGTTCGCGGGGAAGCGGCACAGCGAGCAGGAGAAGATGTACTCGCCCGTGTGCGAGCGCACGTGCCAGCGCAGCCGGTCCACGCTCGAGTACGCCGCCACGCAGTAGCGGCAGCGCCACTGCGCCGCGCCCCGAGTCGTCGTCGTCGTCGTCGCCGCGGTCGATGGCAGCTGCGAGGGCGCATCGGCGTCACCGTGGACGATGTACGCGTGACGCACGAGCGACACGTGACGCGATGTCGCGTAGCGACAGAGGGCGCAGCGGTAGCCGGCGTTTGCTTCGTACGGTCGCTCGTCTCTGGCGATTATTTTTTTGTCAACGCGTCGTTTCGGTTTCTTCGTTATGTTATAATGATCATTACACTGATCGTCATCTTTACCATCTTTGGCCACGTTATTTCTCACTTCGCGGTCGTTCGCATCTCGACCCGCCGGCATATCGTCTCTCAGTCCACAGTCAACAGCGGATTTGTCGCTCGCGTCAACACATCCAGACACGCGGTCTCTCCTTTCGTGGCATCTCCTGCAATCATCTCTCGCGTCCGAATTTTGACGTCCACTCGATATCATCTCCGCACCTCTAGACCGACTATCTTTTCCATCCATCGTAAGCTGGTGATCGCCGTGCTTGCCATCGCTCCTTTCCACGTCCCTGGCTTCCTTCTCTCTCTCCTCGGAAGATGTCGATAAGCTTCTCTCGCGGTTCTCTCTGGCGTATCGTCGATAGAGAGCTTCGCCTCGCAGCCTCTTCGCAGCGGGGCGGTGATCGGGCGACGAGTCGCCGCGGCGACGCTTGCCCGCGGCGTTGCCGTCGGACGACGCGTGGCGCGCTGTGTACTCGCCGTACGTAGTCCAGTACGTACGCCAGTCCACCGCTAAAGGTCCGCTGCCGTTGCTGCTGCCGTCGCCGCCCGCCATCCTGCTCCCGGGATGATCGCTCCCTCGGATCGATCCCGTCTGGGAATCGTTCGCCACAGCGAGGGGAGAGTTCGTCGTCGGCGTTCGGAATGCGTCCGGGATCCGGGATTCCTCGTCCGAACGCGTCCCGGTCGCCGCGCACGTTCCCGGCGCTTTCGCATCGGACGACAGATCGTCCTGACCCAGCATCGCCTTGAGAAGCGAGTTCGTCGTCGGAGGCACCAGGGCGTTGTCGCGGCAACGGGACGCGTCGCCGTTGGAAACGTCCGCCGACCCTCCGGCAGTGTCTCTCTCCCGCCGCTCCGCATTCAACATCGCCTTGAAGGTCGTCACTGAGGTCGCGTTCGAGGTTGCGTTCGAGGTCGCGTTCGAGGTTGTGTTGCAGCCTGCCTCCGGTTCACGTGCGACAACGTCCAGGTACCACTGTATGTACGTGTACTCCGGCCGCAGATCACAGACGCCGGCCGCCGGACAGGACAAGCGGTCAAGACCAGAAAACGACGCGACGTCCTCCACGGGGGGCACCACCGCGGCGGTGGCGGCGCCGTGGTAGCGTTCCGAAGGAGATTTCGGCTGGATGAGACTTGTCGCGGAGACGTGGATCTCTGCGGTCGGTCCGACGGCGGACGAGGGAGAGTAACACGGCGACTGCGGACGGTGGTGTCCTCCATCGTCTGCTGCATCGTCTGCCGACAAGTCTTCGTCACCGCAGACCGAGGTCAGACTGATCAGGCTAGAACTACGTACAGTTCTTGACACCGTATTTTGCCGATCTACTCTCGCTGTGACGATCACCGGAACTCGACTGACGAAGCTAGAACTACTATCACTCATGCTTCTTGGTAGCATATTTTGTCGATCTTGTCTTGCTGTGATGGTCATTGGCGTACTGTCTAAAGTACACTTAGACAGACCCTTGGTCCGCATGTCTTCTGCATTTTCACTGGCCGGTAGAGACGTTTGTGGGACACTATCGGGGGTACTCTGAATTCTAGTCTCTTTTATTTCTGACTTTAAATTGGCTGGTGGTTGGGAACTGTCTGGGTCCGATTGACATTCAGCCTCGAGTCCCTCTCCTTCTGGCTTTGCACTGACAAATAGTGATGTCTGCAGTGTACTGTCGCATCCACCGTGACTTGCAGCCATGGTCGATGTGGTGACCGGCTCAGATAAGTTTGTTCCACGTTTTGAACATGCAGGTGGTGATGACTGGGGGGGAAACTCTGAAGAAACCTCAGTTAAAATTTTGTGTTGGTTTGCTTCTGATTTTGAATTAGAAAGCGGTGATTTCTGTGGGAGACTCTCTGACTTGGACGTGGTGGAAGCTACGGCTTGCTCTGTTTCGCGTTTGGAAGTAGAAGGGCGAGATATCTGTGGGGTAGTCTCTGGCTTAGACTTGTTAGGAGCTTTGGCTTGCTTTGCTTCTGGTTTTGTACTAACAAGTAATGATGTCTGTATGGTACTCTCTGATTGTGCATTAGTTGGATGCTTGGCTTGCTCTGTTTCTGGCTTACTAGCAAGCTGTTGTGTCTGTGGTGTATTTTCTGCTTTGGACTTGGTTGGAGCTTTGGCTTGCTTTGTTTCTGGCTTTGCACTACCAGGCTGTGGTGTCTGTGATGTACTTTCAGATTTGGACTTGGTTGGTTCATTGGCTTGCTTTGTTACCAGTTTTGAAGTAGCAGGCTGTGGTGACTGTGGGGTACTTTCTGATTTTGACTTGACAGGAGCTTTGTGTTGTGAACTGGAGTGGTTTGGTAGTGAAGAACGTTTCGTACTCTCTGGTTTGGACTTGGTCGATGCTTTGGCTTGCTCTGTTTCTGCCTTTGAAGTAGCAGACAGTGATTTCTGTTGGGCGGTCTCTGGTTTGGACTTATTCCGAGCTTTGGGAGGCTTTACGTCTGGCTTTGTAGTAGAAGAGAGTGATGCCTGTATAGTACTGTCTGATTTTGAATTTGTTGGAGCTTGGGGTTGTTCTGTTTCTCGTTTTAAACTAGCCGTCTGTGATGCCTGTGAGGTACTCTCTGATTGTAATTTAGTTAGAGCTTTGGCTTGCTCTGTATCTGGCTTTGAACTAGTAGGCAGTGATTTCTGTGGGGTAGCCTCTGGTTTAGACTTGTTAGGAGCTTTTGCCTGTTTTGTTTCTGGCTTTGAACTAGCAGGCAGCGATTTCTGTGGGGTAATATCTGGTATGGACTTGTTAGGAGCTTTGGCTTGCTTTGCTTCTGGTTTTGTGCTAACAGGTAATGATGTCTGTATGGTACTCTCTGATTGTGCATTAGTTGGAGGGTTGCCTTGCTCTGTTTCTGGCTTACTAGCAGGCTGTGGTGGCTGTGAGGTACTTTCTGATTTGGACTTGGTTGGAGCTTTGGGTTGCTCTGTTTCTGGCTTCGATCTAGACATCTGTTGTGTCTGTGATGTACTTTCAGATTTGGACTTGGTTAGTTCATTGGCTTGCTTTGTTCCCAGTTTTGAAGTAGCAGGCTGTGGTGTTTGTGGGGTACTCTCTGATCTTGATTTGGTTCGAGCTTTGGTTTGCTCTGTTTCTGGCTTCGAACTAGACAGCTGTTGTGTCTGTGGTGTATTTTCTGATTTGGACTTGGTTGGAGCTTTGCTTGCTTTGTTTCTGGCTTCGAACTACCAGGCTGTGGTGTACTGATGATGTACTGTCAGATTGGACTTGGTTGGTTCATTGGCTTGCTTTGTTTCCAGTTTTGAAGTGACAGGCTGTGGTGGCTGTGGGGTACTTTCTGATTTTGACTTGACAGGAGCTTTGTGTTGACTGGTTTCTGGTTTTGAACTGGAGTGTTGGTTAGTGAAAGACATTTCGTACTCTCTGGTTTGGACTTGGTCGATGCTTTTGCTTGCTCTGTTTCTGCTTTGAAGTAGGCAGACAGTGATTTCTGTTGGGTGGTCTTCTGGTTTGGACTTATGCGAGCTTTGACGGCTTTACATCTGGCTTTGTAGTAGAAGACAGTGATGCCTGTCTAGTACTGTCTGATTTTGACTTTGTTGGAGCTTGTGGTTGTTCTGTTTCTGGTTTTGAACTAGCCGTCTGTGATGTCTGTGAGGTACTCTCTGATTGTGATGTAGTTGGAGTTTTGGCTTTGCCTCTGATTTCCTGGCTTTGAGCTAGTAGGCAGTGATTTCTGTGTGGTAGCCTCTGGTTTAGAGACTTGTTAGGAGCTTTGGCCTGTTTTGTTTCTGGCTTTGAACTAGCAGCAGCGATTTATGGTGCGGTAATCTCTGGTAATGGACTGGTTAGGCAGCTTTGGCTTGCTTTGCTTCTGGTTTTGTACTAGCAGGTAATGATGTCTGTATGGTGCTGTCTGATTGTGCATTAGTTGGAGACTTGGCTTGCTCTGTTTCTGGCTTACTAGCAGGCTGTGGTGGCTGTGAGGTACTTTTAGATTTGGACTTGGTTGGTTCATTGCGCCTTGCTTTGTTCCCAGTTTTGAAGTAGCAGGCTGTGGTGTTGTGGGGTACTCTCTGATGCTTGATTTGGTTCGAGCTTTGGTTTGCTGCTGCTTTCTGGCTTCGAACTAGACAGCTGTTGTGTCTGTGGTGTATTTTCTGATTTGGACTTGGTTGGAGCTTTGGCTTGCTTTGTTTCTGGCTTCGAACTACCAGGCTGTGGTGTCTGTGATGTACTGTCGATTCTGACTTGGTTGGTTCATTGGCTTGCTTGTTTCCAGTTTTTGAAGTAGCAGGCTGTGGTGGCTGTGGGTACTTTCCTGATTTGAACTTGACAGGAGCTTTGTGTTGACGGTTTCTGGTTTTGAACTGGAGGTGGTTTGGTAGTGAGAACATTTCCGTACTCTCTGGTTTGGACTTGTCATGCTTTGCTTGCTCCTGTTTCTGGCCTTTTGAAGCTAGCAGACAGTGATTTCTGTTGGGTAGTCTCTGGTTTGGACTTATGCCGAGCTTTGGAGGGCTTTACGTCTGGCTTTGTAGTAGAAGAACAGTGATGCCTGTCTAGTACTGTCTGATTTTGACTTTGTTGGAGCTTGTGGTTGTTCTGTTTCTGGTTTTGAAACTAGGCCGTCTGCTGTGATGTATCGTGAGGTACTCTCTGATTGTGATGTAGTTGAGTTTTGGCTTGCTCTGTTTCTGGCTTTAAGTGTAGGCAAGTGTTTCTGGTGTGTAGCCTCTGTTTAGACTTGTTATGGAGCTTTGCCTGGTTTGTTCTCCTGGGCTTTAACTTAGCAGGCCGCCAGACGATTTTTACTGTGCGGGTAAATCTCTGGTACTGGCCTGGTTAGGAGGCTTTGGCTTGCTTTGCTTCTGGTTTCTTATCTAGCAGGTAATGATGTCTGCTATGGTGCTGTCTGAAATTGTGCATATAGTTTGAGTGCTTTGGCTTGCTCTTGTTTCTGGCCTTAACTATGCAGGCTTGTGGTGTGCTGCTGAGGTACTTTCTGATTTGGACTTGATTGGAGCTTTGGGATTGCTCTGTTCTGGCTTGATCATAGACACATCTGGATTGTGGCTGTGATGTACTTTTAGATTTGGACATTCGGTTGGTTCATTGGCTTGCTTTGTTTCCCAGTTTGAGCGTAGCAGGCTTGTGGTGTTTTGTTTGTGAGTTACTCTCTGATTTCTTGATTTTTGGTTAGAGCTTGGTTTGCTTCTGTTTTCTGGCTTTCGAAACATAGATAGCCTGTTGTGTCTGTGGTGTATTTTCTGATTTGGACCTTGGTTGGAGCTTTGGCTTGCTTTGTTTCGCGGCTTTGAAACTACCAGGACTGCTAGGTGGCTGTGATGTACTTTCAGAATGGTTGGACTCGGCACCCCGTGTGTTCATTGGCGTTGCTGAATTCCCGTCTGAAAAGTAGGCGGCTGTGGTGCTGTGGGGGGTACTTTCTGATCTTTGACTTGACAGGAGCTTTGTGCTGACTGGTTTCTGTGTTTTGAACTGGAGTGTTCTGGCTAGTGAAGAACGGCTTTCGTACTCTGCTGGTTTGGACCTTCGTCGAGCTATTGGTTGGCCTCTGTTCCGTGCCCTTTGACAGTAGCAGAACAGGTGTTTCTGTTGGGTGGGTCTCTGGTTGGGAAGCTTATGGCCGAGCCCTTGAGAGGTTTTACGTCTGGCTTGGTGATAGAAGACAGCGATGCCTGTCTTGTACTGTCTGATTTTGACTTTTTTGGAGCCTTGGGGTTGCTCTGCTTTTGGTGGTTTGTGGAGACTGAGGCCGTCTGTGATGTCTGTGGAGGTACTCTCTGATTGTGATTTAGTTGGAGGCTTTGGCTTGCTGCTGTTTCTGGCTTTGAACTAGTAGGCAGGAATTTGCTGGTGGGGGCGGTAGCCTCTGGGTTTAGACTGGGTTAGAAGCTGCTTTGGCCAGTTTGTGTTCTAGCTTTGAACTAGCAGGCAGCGATTGGTCTGTGGGTAATCTCGTTGGTATGAACGTTGTGTAGGAGTTTGCTTGTGGTTGTGTTCTGGCCTTTGAACTAGTAGGCAGCTATTTCTGTGGGTAGTCTCGTTGGTTTGCCCTGTATCAGAAGCTTTCGAAGAGTGTGCTGTGTTCTGGCTGTTGTACTAGAGCACGCCAGGCGAATGTCTGCGCGCCCGAGTTACTTGATTTGGACTTAGGTTTGGAGTTGTGTGTTGCGCCTGTCAATTGCGCTTTCTGCAGTTGTGGCCAGTGGTACCTGTGGGCGTAGAGGACTCTGTTTAAAACGTATGTGCAGCTTTAGGCCT
>NW_014578569.1:41110-62748 GCF_000485595.1 Priapulus caudatus
GTTTCTGGCTTTGAACTAGCAGGCAGTGATTTTTGTAGGGTAGTGTCTGGTTTGGACTTAGTTGAAGCTTTGGCATGCTCTGTTTCTGGCTTTGAACTAGCAGGCAGTGATTTTTGTAGGGTAGTGTCTGGTTTGGACTTAGTTGAAGCTTTGGCATGCTCTGTTTCTGGCTTTGAACTAGCAGGCAGTGATTTTTGTAGGGTAGTGTCTGGTTTGGACTTAGTTGAAGCTTTGGCATGCTCTGTTTCTGGCTTTGAACTAGCAGGCAGTGATTTTTGTAGGGTAGTGTCTGGTTTGGACTTAGTTGAAGCTTTGGCATGCTCTGTTTCTGGCTTTGAACTAGCAGGCAGTGATATTTGTGGGGTAGTCTCTGGTTTAGACTTATTTGGAGCTTTGGGTTGTTTTGCTTCTGGCTTTGTACTAGAAGGCAGTGATATCTGTGAGGTACTCTCTGATTTAGACTTGGTTTGAGCTTTGGCTTGCACTGTTTTTGGTTTTGAAGTAGCAGGCTGTGATATCTGTGTGGTAGTCTCTGATTTAGACTTGGCTTGAGCTTTGGGTTGGTTTGTTGCTGGTTCTGACCTAGCAGGCAGTGATACCTGTTGGCTACTGACTGATGTAGACTTAACTGGGGCCTTGGCTTGTCGTGTTTTTGCCTCTGAACAAGTAGGCAGTGAGGTCTGTGGAGCATTGACTGGTTCACGTCTAGTTGACGACTCAGATTGCTTGGTTTCCGGCTTGGAACTTGCTGGCAGTAAAGTTTTTGGAATACACGCTGAGGTAGATTGAGTCGGAGCCTCATGCTGCTTTGTTTCTGACTTTGAACCTACAGGTAGTGATGGTTGTGGGGTTTCATCTGCTGCACACTTCGTGTGTATCCTCGTATTTACAGTTTCGGGCTTTGAACAGTGAGATCGCATTATCTGTGGGGCATTCTCCGATTTCGTTGCACTCTCAGCCTCCACCTTCTCTCTCTGCCTGTCCCTACTGTCGTGAGAAAGACCGCTTGACACCCTCTCATCAAGAGACCGTGGCCGCTTTCCCCGTTCTCTCTTGCTCTCTACATCCACTTTCTCCCTCTGCCTGTCCACACTGTCGTGAAAGAGACTACCAGACTTCCTCTCATCAAGAGACGGCGACCGCCTTCCCCGTTCTCTCTCAGCCGACGTACATTGCCCGGCAACCGACTCCGCCGCTTCCATCGACTTTCCGCGGTGCTCCCTGCCCGCACTCGTCGCCCTTCTTACGGACCTGCTGCGGCTGCGCACGTGCCGACCTCTCCCCCGGGTCAAGGTCGTGCCGGGGTCGCTGGACTTCACTGCGACGGCCTTGTCCCCTGCGTTAACCCACATCCAGAGTCCATCCAGCAGCGACGGCAGCTGCTTGTCTCCGCCGCTGTAGTCGCATCCCCGTCCGCCTTTGGCTCCGCCTTTGGCTCCGCCTCTGCCTCTGCCTCCTCCTCCGCTTCTACCTCCTCCCTTAAGTGGCGAGACGTCCGTGGGTACGTGTTGCGGTCGGTGATGGAAATCGTCGTGACGACTACGCCGAGCATTCGACGCGCCGCCGCCGCATTGCCATGCCGGACGTCCGTCGCCGCGGCTACATGCCGCCGCGCCCTCTCGCACGGTCTCCCACAAAAGTTCCCGCTTGTTCAATCCGAGGTCTACGGTGTTTCCTTGGGAAGCGTCCCACGTCCGTTCGCCCATCCAGTTGCCTCGGTTCAACGAATTCATTGCGGCGGAGTTTTGCCACAAGTGTTGCCGCCATTCGTCCTGACAGACATCTCCCACCATGCCCAGCAGATTGTTCCTGATGTTCTCGCACGCCCCCTGATCGCTCCATCGACCGTCGCCGCCGCGGTTATAGCCCTGCGTGCCTCGACGATTCTGCCAGGGTTGCCGACGTCGTTCGTCGTTGCACGGCCGATCACCGAGATTCGACGCGCCATTGTTCGCGGCCCGGAGCGCATTCCACACGTCACCTTCATCGTTAAAGTTTGCCTCACGACAACTCTGGTTCTGCTGCCAGGCCGGCTGCAGCGGCTGGTTGCTGCCGCCCCACGCGCCGCCTCGGTCACCTTTCGACGCTCCTCGCTGCCACCTCCCACGCCGTTTCCCCGATGCTCCTCCGCCGCGGCCGCCTCTCCTGAATCCCTGCCCGCGATCGGGGAGTGCTGGCTCGGGCAAGAAATTTCCAGAATTCCCGGTGAAGTCTTCATCGTCGAAGGAGTGCTGGGAAGTCGGTCTCATGTAGCTGCGATCGTCTCCCGGGGGGTCATGCCACTGGTCCTTCCGTCTGCGCTCGTGGGGCACCTGGGAAGCTCCGGACCACATGGTTCGAGACGGCGGCACGCCTGCGGGCAACAAATAAGAAAACATCTCTCACTGAGCGTCGTACTGAGTCGTTACTATTTATTATTACGTTCGTTAACCGTCAGAAACAAATTTCGAACTGCTTCCGTTTCGTTTTTTCGCATATACGAGGAAGGTGTGGGATGTTACGCTAGCACTAATTATTTCAAAAATAAGTAGAATAGAAACTATTGGCTATAGCTCAGTATCTTAGCTCAGAATACCATGTGTAGACATTGAATTAATTCATAGTTCTGTGATGTACTTTCAGATTTGGACTTGGTTGGTTCATTGGCTTGCTTTGTTCCCAGTTTTGAAGTAGCAGGCTGTGGTGGCTGTGGGGTACTTTCTGATTTTGACTTGACAGGAGCTTTGTGTTGACTGGTTTCTGGTTTTGAACTGGAGTGGTTTGGTAGTGAAGAACGTTTCGTACTCTCTGGTTTGGACTTCGTCGATGCTTTGGTTTGCTCTGTTTCTGCCTTTGAAGTAGCAGACAGTGATTTCTGTTGGGTGGTCTCTGGTTTGGACTTATTCCGAGCTTTGAGAGGTTTTACGTCTGGCTTTGTAGTAGAAGACAGCGATGCCTGTCTTGTACTGTCTGATTTTGACTTTGTTGGAGCTTGGGGTTGTTCTGTTTGTGGTTTTGAACTAGCCGTCTGTGATGTCTGTGAGGTACTCTCTGATTGTGATTTAGTTGGAGCTTTGGCTTGCTCTGTTTCTGGCTTTGAACTAGTAGGCAGTGATTTCTGTGGGGTAGCCTCTGGTTTAGACTTGTTAGAAGCTTTGGCCAGTTTTGTTTCTAGCTTTGAACTAGCAGGCAGCGATTTCTGTGGGGTAATCTCTGGTATGAACTTGTTAGGAGTTTTGGCTTGTTTTGTTTCTGGCTTTGAACTAGTAGGCAGTGATTTCTGTGGGGTAGTCTCTTGTTTGCCCTTATTCAGAGCTTTCGGTTGCTGTGTTTCTGGCTTTGTACTAGAAAGCAGCGATGTCTGGCCAGTACTTGATTTGGACTTGGTTGGCAGTTTTGTTTGCGCTGTCATTGGTTTTGCAGTTGTGGCCAGTGGTACCTGTGGGGTAGACTCTGGTTTAAACGTATGAGCTTTGGCTTGTGTTGTTTCTGGCTTTGAACCAGCAGGCAGTGATTTCTGTGGGGTAATCTCTGGTTTGGACTTATTTAGAGCTTTGGTTTGCTCTGTTTCTCGTTTGGAACTAGCAGGCAGCGATTTATCTCGAGTAGTCTCTGGTTTGGACTTGGTTGAAGTTTTGGTTTGCTCTGTTCTTGGTTTTGAACTAGCAGGCAGTGATATATGCGAGGTAGACTCTGGTTTGGACTTGTTAGGAGCTTTGGCTTGCTTTGTTTCTGGGTTTGAACTAGTAGGCAGTGGTTTCTGTGGGGTAACCTCTGGTTTGGACTTATTTAGAGCTTTGGCTTGCTCTGTTTTTGGTTTGGAAGTAGCAGTCAGTGATATCTGCAAGGTAGTCTCTGGCTTAGACTTGTTATGAGCTTTGGCTTGCTTTGCTTCTGGTTTTGTACTAGAAGGTAATGATGTCTGTGTGGTGCTCTCTGATTGTGCATTAGTTGGAGCTTTGGGTTGCTCTGTTTGTGGCTTTGAACTAGCAGGCAGTGAGTTTTGTGGGGTAGTGTTTGGTTTGGACTTAGTTGAAGCTTTGGCTTGCTCTGTTCTTGGTTTTGAACTAGCAGGCAGTGATATCTGTGAGGTACTCTCTGATTTAGACTTGGTTTGAACTTTGGCTTGCTCTATTTCTGGTTTGGAAGTCACAGTCTGTGATATCTGTGGGGTAGTCCCTGGTTTAGAATTGTTTAAAGTTTTGGCTTGCTCTGTTTCTGGCTTTGAACTAGCAGGCAGTGATTTTTGTAGGGTAGTGTCTGGTTTGGACTTAGTTGAAGCTTTGGCATGCTCTGTTTCTGGCTGAACTAGCAGGCAGTGATATTGTGGGTAGTCTCTGGTTTAGACTTATTGGAGCTTTGGGTTGTTTTGCTTCTGGCTTTGTTACTAGAAGGCAGTGATATCTTGGAGGTACTCTCTGATTTGGACTTATTTAGAGCTTTGGCTTGCTCTGTTTCTGGTTTGGAAGTAGCAGGCTGTGATATCTGTGTGGTAGTCTCTGATTTAGACTTGGTTTGAGCTTTGGGTTGGTTTGTTGCTGGTTCTGATCTAGCAGGCAGTGATACCTGTTGGCTACTGACTGATGTAGACTTTAACTGGGCCTTGGCTTGTCGTGTTTTTGCCTCTGAAACAAGTAGGCAGTGAGGTCTGTGGAGCATTGACTGGTTCACGTCTAGTATGACGACTCAGATTGCTTGTTTCCGGCTTGGAACTTGCTGGCCAGTAAAGTTTTGGAATACACGCTGAGGTGAATTGAGTCGGAGCCTCATGCTGCTTTGTTTCTGACTTTGAACCTACAGGTAGTGATGGTTGTGGGGTTTCATCTGCTGCACACTTCGTGTGTATCCTCGTATTTACAGTTTCGGGCTTTGACACAGTGAGATCGCATTATCTGTGGGCATTCTCCGATTTCGTTGCACTCTCAGCCTCCACCTTCTCTCTCTGCCTGTCCCTACTGTCGTGAGAAGACGCGCTTGACACCCCTCTCATCAAGAGACCGTGGCCGCTTTCCCCGTTCTCTCTTGCTCTCTACATCCACTTTCTCCCTCTGCCTGTCCACACTGTCGTGAAAGAGACTACCAGACTTCCTCTCATCAAGAGACGGCGACCGCCTTCCCCGTTCTCTCTCAGCCGACGTACATTGCCCGCGCAACCGACTCCGCCGCTTCCATCGACTTTCCGCGGTGCTCCCTGCCCGCCACCTCGTCCCTTCTTCCGGACCTGCCTTGCGGCTGCGCACGCTGCCGCCTCCCCGGGTCAAAGTCGTGCCGGGCGTCGCTGGACTCACTGTCGACGGCCTTGTCCCCTGCGTTAACCTCACACGCAGAGTCCATCCCAGCAGCGACGGCAGTGCTTGTCTCCGCCGCTGAGATCGCATCCCGCGTCCGCTTTGGCCTCCGCCTCTGCCTCGGCCTTCCTCCTCCGCTTCTAACCTCCTCTCCTTAAGTGCGCAAAGCACGTCCGGTCGGTACGTGTTGCGGTCGTGATGGAATATCGTCGCTGACGCACTTACGCCGAGCATTCGACGCGCCCGCGCCGCATTGCATGCGCGACGTCCGTCGCCGGGGTACATGCCGCCGGCCGTCCCTCTCGCACAGGTTAGTATTGGTGTTTCTCTTATAGATACAAATGAATTAAAATGTTTATTTTTCATTAAATTAATATGATCCAAGTTTTCCATCGTCATTTTTTGTATATATTGTTATATTTATATGGCATATGGACTCCCACAAAGGTTCGCCGCTGTTCAACTCGCGAGCGTCTCCGGTGGCTTCCTGGAAGCGTCCACGTGCCGTTCGCGCCACCAGTTGCCTCCGTTCAACGCCCATTCATGCGCGGAGTCTTTGCCACAAGTGTTGCCGCATTCGTCCTGACAGACATCTCCCACACCATGCCGCAGGATTTTCCTGATGTTGCTCGCACGCCGCCCTTGATCGCTCCATCGACCGTCGCCGCCGCGTTATACCCTGCGTGCCTCGACGAATTCTGCCAGGTTGCCGACGTCGTTCGTCGTTGGCGACGGCCGATCACCGAGATTCGACGCGCCAATTGTTCGCGCCCGGAGCGCATTCCACCACGTCCACCTTCATCGTTTAAAGTTGCCTCAGGCGACCAACTCTGCGTTCTGGGCTGCAGGCCGCGGCTGCAGGGCGGCTGGTTGCATGCGCGCCCCACGCGCCGCTGGCGTACCTTTCGCACCGCTCCCTCGCTGCCAACCTCCCACGCCGTTTCCCCGATGCTCTCCGCCGCGGCGCGCCTCTCCTGAATGCCCTCCGCGCGATCTCGGGGAGTGCTGGGCTCCGGGGCAAGAACTTGCCAGAATTCCGGTGAAGTCCTTCATGCGTCGAAGAAAGTGCTGGAAAGTCGGTCTCATGTCGCTGCGATCGTCTCCGGGGGGTCAATCGCCACTGGTCCTTATCCGTCTGCGCTCGTGGGGCAGCCTGGGAAGCTTCCCTGACCACATGTTTCGAGACCGGCGCGCGCCTGCGGCAGCAATAAAGAACATCTCTCACTGAGCGTCGTACTCGAGGTCGTTACGGTATTTATCATTACGTTCGTTAAAGCGTCAGACACAAATTTCGAGAACTGCTCCTGTTTCGTTTTCGCCTATACGAGGAAGGTGTGTGATGTTACGCTAAGCCAATTAATTCAAAATAAGTAGACAATCGAACCTATTTGCTATAGCTCAGTATCTTAGCTTCAAATCCCATGTGGTAGACATTGAATTAATTCATACGATATCCTGAAGCGTGGAGAGGCGACTTTGCATGTAGCGGAAAATTAGCTCGTAGTGCTTTTAAGGCATGATATGGTTTTTAAAGCATTGCAAGGGAGTCTGCGTGTGCATATTATCGTAATCAGCTACTGTGGGTCGCAAAACTCAATGTGTCCGTCGTACCTCAGCAAACGTTGGGCGAGCATGAATAGATTGGTAAAAAAATTGATTTGGATGAAAAAATAAAATGGAAGTGCAATAAATGCGAATGACCTTAAAATTATCATTACGATCATTTAGGGCTCCAATTCGCATTTATTGCACTTCCATTTTATTTTTTCATCCAAATCTGGCCAACTCTGCCATAAATTTACTTAGAATCGCATAGTGAAAGGGGCGAAATTCGCCTTGACTATAACATTCTCTGGATGTTGTCATCTATCGCCGGTCGTGCCCATTCTCCGTGCATATCACATTGCACCTGTCATGACAATGATCATGACTAAGTCGACTTCGAGGCGATTCTACTCCGATTACACCAAAGGCGCTTTAAGTAGACACTCCGCGTTACGATTTGACCTTCCTTACATTGACACTTTTGCCCGCATCATTTCGCATAAATTCACTCTGCCCTGTGTTGGCCTCATCTTACAGCTAATGACCGTGGCATTACATGTGTGCAGCGACGAAAATGTGTCACAAGACCAGTCCCCTCTAATGGTTCACTGTCGCAGTATCTTAGAGATCCCTGTTTATAGCGGCTTATTTTGGAGCTTGCTAACTGGCGTAAGAGTAGCAGGCAGCAGCACCAGGCCAGGCAGCAGCACAGCAATGCAGCAGCAGCAGCCAAATCTTCCCTAGTGACATCACTGCGGAGTATAAACGTCGCTACTAATATGATGACGGCCTCTCTCTCCTCTCTCTCTCTCTCTCTCTCTCTCTGCTCTCTCTCTCTCTATTTCCGCCATTTCGCCTGCTGTCTTGCTCTCTGTACTCAGCTTCTGCTCTTAGTTTTATCTCGCTCTCTCTACCTCTCTCCTCTCTGTCTCTCTCGCTCTCTGCTCTCTCTCTCGTCTCTCTCCCCTCTCCTTCGCTCTCTCTGTTTCTGAGTCCATGACACAACGATTTCTCGCTGATCCAAGCGTTGCCATGATGGGAGGAATCTAGAGTTTATTTTGGCATAAGGTAGTGTGATTATGCATGTCACGAAGTATTTGCTAGTCTAGACTAGTACTGAAGAAATTAGCGTGTAGATGCGCATATTGCGGATTTAACGTCCTACAGTTGCATTCTAGATCGCCCATTAGCACTATGTCAGGGGACTAGTCTAAAGACGTTAATGGCGCATGACGCCAATGAAGACGGCCAATAAGACGTTAATGGCGGGCATGACGGCCAATGAAGACCGCCCAATTAAAGAGCGTTAATGGCGCATGACGGCCAATGAAGCACGCCAATAAAGACGTTAATGGCGCAATCGAGCCAAATGAAGACGCCAATAAAGACGTTAATGACGCATGACGCCAATAAAGACGTAATGACGCATAATTAACACAACGACACAAAACGGAGCTGATTTGCAATCTTACACGCGCATACACGCACGTATACACGCACACACACGCACGTACACGCACATACATGCACGTACACGGACATACACGCACACACACGCACGTACACGCACACACACGCACATACACGCACATACACACACATACATACACGCACATACACGCACGTATACACGCACACACACGCACATACACGCACATACACGCACATACATACACGCACGTATACACGCATACACACGCACGTACACGCACACACACGCACATACATGCACGTACACGCAAATGGCACACATACACGCACATACCGGCACATATATATATATGCGGCCAATATTATACTTAAATTATATTTAATCTATATTCCATCAAAACATATATATGTCAGCAAAAATAGATGTAGCTACAAGCAGGTGTAACAGAGGCCAGAGGTGCCAATGCCGCACGCTATAATATTCAGCGCCATGAGCACGCGAACTGTCCATCGGAAATATTAGCAATGGCCATCAATCATAGCGAAATCACCCGATAGGCCGAAATCACCTGCCATCGCGTGAGAGAGGAACCAGCATTATAACTTAATTACATGTAGGAATCATATGAGAAAAAGAGTGACACACATCTGCTACATACATCCTGCTGAGGACAAAGGGAAGATAGAGACGCATGCGCAAAACGCACGAGCAGATGGCGGGGGGGGAGGATAAATATACGGTTGACGCACCCACGACGAGACGAAACCCCCGACAGGGCCTAATCTAGGCCATTTTTCATACCGAATACCGGCCGCCCAAATTACGACCCCTAGCAAAACGCCCACATTACAAAATTCATAAAACGCCCCAAATTAGCAGAGCTCTGATGCAGATCTATCGTTCTATATATCCATATTTTCATCGTTATGTAGGCACTGTTTTATAATAAAATGCTATATATAAGATCTATTATCTATTATCTGAATAAAATGTGTCGACCAAACGCCCAATTTTATGTGATAGATAAGTATATTATATAATTTTTTTTACGCTCGCCACGGTTGCCCATATTAAGCAGCTAGTTAGCCGCTGCCCGAGATAGCCCACGCGTCGGTACAGGCTAACTTTCTGTCTGTGATAATTACGTTTATATTAAATAATAATAAAAACAACTTAAAAATACTTTCTGCCTGTTTTATCGGGGTCTAGTAATGAGAATTACTACACAGTCTAAATAAAGGTGCGAGAGCACTCGAACAACACCACAGGCACTTGCAGCGTTTCAATAAAATATAATGCTAAATAAATATGAAATCTATTTACTACCAAAGTCTTAATGTTTCTTTACTCTCTTTCGCCTATTATTGCCGACAATTTCCTGTAAATGCCGTGCAAATGCTCCTCTGCAACACACATGTAGGCCCCCCTAAACCGCGCGCACGCTGCCGCACACTGACACATATATATAGACTCTTATCTGTATAGAACGTGTGATCAACACAACCTTCCTCGATGATAACTACGGCGGGAACTATCAAGCGGGAATTCTGTCCTTGGGTTCCGCACCGACGTGGGGGCGCGCAACCACTATTTATATTTCTTCCATCTCCTTTGTTCCCAATAAAATGTATTTATAATGCAAACGCTTCCACTTTCGCCTTCTAAACCCTTACTTCCAATTAGTTTATATTGCCGGCTCTTTGTCGTGCGGCTCGTAAGTAATTTCGGCCCGTTAAGCTATTTAGTTCTATGGCCATGCATATAGCTTAGTTATAAGGCCATGCATATAGTTTGGTTATATGGCCATGCATATAGTTTAGTTATAAGTCCATGCATATAGTTTGGTTATAAGGTCATGCATGCGATTTAGTTATAAGGCCATGTATAGTGAAGGAAATTTCGCCCCTTTCACATATGCAAATTCTAAGTAAATTTATGGCACAGCTGGCCTCGTCGACACAATTACACCAGATGGCTTCAACGGTTAACAATACCGACCGCCCGCGAAGACCAATATACCCAGTGCTTTTCAAAGGTCAACCCGCCCATTATCTAGGGGTGTCCTAAATTCGTTTGCCTCGCTTGGCTTAGCATCGTTACACTCGCGCATACATGTACGTACATGTGTACGTACGTGGTGTAATTGTGTTTAGATGGCCATCGGAGTCATTAGTCTTTTAACGGCATTCGCATTAGAGTAAGAATTTACCATTAGAGAGCGTAGCTTAGCGGAGGGACAGCAAAAACGGACAAAGGGACAACGTGTAAGACGTGTAGCGCTGCTGCGCGTGCAGGACGCCTAGCAAGCAGAGGTGTCTAATAACTGACCAGATAGAGTGGTCGACAGATGGCGTGCGGAGAGGGGGGCACGCGAAGCAATGCTTGTTCGCATGTCGCACAAACGGTTATTTAATAACTTAAAGAAGAGCACAGAAATGTTTTAATCCCAAGTTTGGGCATGATGCGTACATGGTCGTCTAATCTAACTAAAATCACGGTACTCCATAAAATAAACTAAAACAGCAACAAAGGTAGTTTAAACACAGATCGGTAACCACGCACAAACAGTCTATACTCTCATGCCTTGTAGCCGTGAACGACCCCTCTCTATCTCTCGCCCTTCTCTTATATTCCCCCTCTCTCTCTCTTGCCAACCTGGCTACGTCACGTGATAAAAACCGCCAACGCCCTGGCCAGAATTGTCCGTGCTTTCGTCAATATGTGAGACCACTGCCCCACTTATCGTGATTTCAAGCAGAGGTGTCTAATAACTGACCAGATAGCGAGGTATATACGCTACAAGTAGATCATGCTTTCTACTCTCTACTCGCTAAACCCCTCACTGAAATCGACACGCGCTCTCGCTTTTATATGTGAGCTCCCGAAACAGGTCGTAAACAGCTTCCGTCACGTGACCTAGTTTTCCCACCTCATCACCGAATTTGGTAAGCAAACGAGCAAGCAACTTCTTCGCTCTTTGGCTAAAACACTAACTGCGCAGTTGGTCTCAAGTGACAGAATACACTTGGCCTGTGGTTATTCTTGACCTGATGAGTCATTTCTGCCAACGTGGCACAGCACACGCATGATACTCTTTAGTGTAGAGACACCCGGTGCTGTTCAGCCAGTTCTCGTGTTGCTGCCACAACCACAAGTGTTGCTGCTGTCATCTGCAGCTACATTCATGTAGACTGCATGCTTACAATAATGTGGATTGCTAGAGGAACACGTACGACAAGCAATGTGATACAGAAGCACATGATGGTGACTAATAACAATGTCCAGTCCCTTAGGATGTGACATCATTGCCGTCAACAGTCTCATTATCGAGATCCTTTATAGAAGATAGCTGGTAATAAACAGTAGATGACAACAGTAAGTAGTCATTAACAACTATATGATGGACCAGGGAAATAACGGGCCGGACCCGGAGTAGTACACCGATCAATAAGAGCTAGGTATGGCGCCTGCGATTGGGGTGAGGGCGAGAGCAGAGCGGGCCCAAGCAGAGGTCGAAAGGGGAAGTCTTCGCCATATAAGAAGCTATTAGCCGCGTTCACACGGAGCGAAAACACCGAGTCGAAAACGATCCGAGACAGACCCGGATCAAAAACGACACGGAGCGTCGTTGAAGAGAGCGTTCACACGTTTGATCGATCAGTTCTTGGATAGTAGATCTCAGGGGAGAGATCAAACTGCATGCAGTGCCCCTTCCCACACTCAGGATAATACTCAGTAGAATTGAGCCAGAGCGAGAGCGCCATCTGTCGTGGAGTTTGGGGAGAGATAGTGAATATAGAAATAAGTTGTTGATATAGAAATCAGTTAACCCTAACCCTAACCCTAAACAAATAATAAACAATAAAATAAACAAAAGACAAAATTAGCCAATCAGAACCGTTTTTGTTAGTGCTTAACGCGCCCTCTAGCGGATCACTATCTCACCCATGTGCAAAATTTGTTCTTGGACATGCCTCTATGCGAGCTGAAGAAAAATACAGTGAGTCCAAGCGAACAATCAAGCGAACAATGCGAATTAAACAATCAAACTCTGGCTATCGACACTGGCGACGTCTGCCGCCGTACTAATTCTGACCCGGGTCGTGTGCCAGTGCGCGTTCACACGGCAAAAATGAACCAGCGCTCGGGTCGTTTTCGACCCGGGTCGTTTTCGTACCAAGAAAACGTCCGTGTGAACGCTTGGCTCAGGACGCATTTGATCCCAGTCGTTTTCGACCCGGGTCAAAGTGCTCCATGTGAACGCGGCTATAGACTCTTTGGTTTTGATCTCACTCCAGATCAATGACAAATCAATATGGTCAACAATACGGCGTTTCTCGTGGTCCGATTTTGGCCGATTTTGCATATGAAGTTTAGGAGGATCCAATCAACAACTTTCAACTATAAAACCTTCTGTTGCAATTTGTTCCGGGTATTTCTTATATTGACTGGACTACAACATGCGAGTGGACAAGTGAAACTGGAGATGAAGCTCGATCGAGCACTAACGGAGAGTACAACTGTAATACGGCATCAGTGGATGTCCGGATGCGTAGCCTGGAGGCTAGGCGACCGATTCCGGACGTGTAGCCACTGCGTATTCGAATAAACCTTCGGTCTATCGGGCCTTCGGTCTATCGGACCTTCGGTCTATAGGACAGTAACCGTAATTGAATTAGCTAGGATGTCTGCGTTTCTCCCTATAGTCGAATGAACAAGACTCGCAGCGATGTAATTGAATTAACTAGTCCGTGTTCCTCTAACAAGAGTGCCCGTGTCTATGTAATTGAATTAGCTAGAATGTCCGCGTTCTCCTCTATATCGACATCAACAAAGACTACGCAGCGATGTAATGAATTAACTAGTCCGTGTTCCTCTAACAAAAGGGCCCGTGTTTAGGTACATCATGCGCGTGACGCATGCGTGGTTCGCGTCCGTGCCTGACTATATAGCCGGAACCGGGAAGAATCGGGAATTGCTCCTCAACCAGGCACGGACAGACACGACCGCACAACAGCTGTAATAGTACGAAATCAAAGTAAACTTCAAATCATGGTACAACCGTCTTTCTCTTGTTTATGGCTTTGACTTAACACTGTAACATACACATATACGCATTACAGATAGATAGATAGATAGATAGATCGGAAAAATGATAAATTGATAGATAGATATGCCCTGAGTGCGAGCGTCAGGTGGGGAAGAACTTGATTCCACAGCCAGCGCGTGTGCCCTGGCGAATCCACTGCAAGGTTACGTGACAGACTACTGTATCCTTAGCCTGTGGTTGCGTGTTTGTAAGTCTACAGCCAGCGCACCTAGCGGAAGTGAACTGAATGCGTGGCATGTTTTCCAGCAGAGATTTTCCATTAGATTTTCTAAATATGGTTTTTTTAAACATTTAACCACAATAAATAACAAAAAGCAAAGTGTTAGAATCGAACCTGGGGTAGATTCATTAAGCTGCGTACGCAAAATATTTTGCGTAAATCTTGTGTACGCAATCGACGTTGCTTAGTTGCGATTCATCAACACAGCTATTTAGTAAATTTGCGTACGATTTCGGCGTACGCAAGCGAGCGCCGTTTTAGGTGCGATTCATCAAGCTAAAATTTAGTAAACCTTTGCGTATACTTTACACGAGTTGACGAGGGCCGTAACCACTCGATTTCCGCAGGTGTTTCCAGCATACCGCCAGCATACATTATTTTATTGAGAAAACATTACAAATTTACTCAACTAAAAATAAATAATAATTACCATACTACACAGACAGGCGGCGCCTTTGACGCTTCTTTTTGTCATAGCTTGGCATTGTTTTTCGTTATAAGCGAGTTCGTAGTTAGCCGTGTACGTGCACACGTACCGCACGTGTACGTGCACACGCACGCACGTGTACGTGCACGACGCACGCAGCCCGTGTACGTACACACAGCGCAACGCACCCGGCACGCACGCACGTGTAGCGAGGAGTGTTTATGATATAAACACCGGCTACACCCGAGCCGCCCGTCGCGGGAATGAATCCCGATGGTGACACCTAGGTGCGACAAAGGAGACGACGGCGACGGTGGAGGACCACCTGCTCCTCGACAGTCGCGCGCGTTGAGAACTCGCGTCGTGAGAAATTGTTACCTAAGGCGCTGGGTCTTTATGGTAACCAATTACGGACGGGACTTAAAGCGAAGGCTCTAGCCGAGCTCAGGAGAACCTGACTGTCCCTTCGACTGACTCTTGTTCATCGCACTTCCCAGCTCGCATGCTCATACTTGTGTCTATCTCTACTTCTTGTCGATGTCGAATAATAAACGCCAGTGTGGTACGTTACTAACCTTAGTGTTGTCTTCTGGTTGGTTTGCGTTTCGCTCCCATCCTCTGTACCTACCTCATGCCTACACCTACCTGCGCCAGCCTTAGATTCGCCAGAGTCTTACCCGCAGACATCGAACCGTACTACGCACGCAGCGTCCGTTAACAGACATCCCGTGCAACTGTACGTACACACGCAGCACGCACACGTCACGCACTACGTGTACGATGGCCAGGCACGAACAGCACGGCGACGTACAACTGAACGCACGACACCGCACGTACGTGCGCCTACACCACGCACCGCACGACGTGCACAAGCACGCAACGCACGTGTGGAGTGCGACACTCACGACACTGTCGGACACGACGACACGTGCACATGCACGCACGCACGCGCTGTACGGTACACACTCACGCCCGCACGTGTATCGAACACACGCACAGCACGCACACCGCTGATACGTTGCACGCACGCAGCGCCCGTGTACTACCAGCCGGGCACTGACACTCACACGCACACAGCACGTGTAGGCACATAGCACGCCACGTGTACGTGCACACCGCGACGCAACGTGCACAGCAACTGATGTACGCTCACCAGCACCACGCGACCATGCGACCACGCTGACCTTGTACGTACACACGCATGCACGTCACGTGTACGTGTCGCTGCTTTCATGCCAGTGCTGTTCATTTAGCGTACGCAGTGTGCTCGTGCGTAGATGAATCGGCCCTACGAGCTTTGCGTACTTATCGTAAGAAACTCGGTGTGCAATACACTTTACGCACGTTTGATGAATCCGGCCGCTGATGCGTAAGAATGAAGCACGAAAAATATCAGGCCGGAGTTCGTGCCGCCGCCTAGAAGTTAATGCAGGCACACAACGAACGACACACTCAAATTATTATATATGATGAACACTATAGGCACTTATATAATGAAAATCGGTAGATTGCGGCCTGATGCGACTTTAAGATTGGGGGGGGGCGCAGATCGAAGACTTGCGTGTAACATAAGGGCAAGTATGTATACTACCAGTATGGCCGACGCACGGGATTGTGGGTAATATTGTATTTTAGTAAAATTGCGGGACTCTCTATACTCCCGTCTTCATCATCATCACTGACGTCATGAGCCACCCCTACCGTATACGTACAACTAGTACCAACACTCACAGAGAGCAAACGAGCCTCCCTACACATACACGTAATACACGGACACACACACGCACGGACACACGCACACACGCACACCACATACGCCGACGCACACGCCACACTAGCATGCACACCACGCACATTACGCACGATCACACATACGACGCATGCGCACCACATCGCACCGACACTGATGCAAACACACACACGCACGCCGACACACACCACACACATACACGACACGATGCGCGCACACACACACCGCATACACACACACACACGCACACACACACACACACACACACACACACACTCACACACACACACACCACACACACAACATGACTACATACATACACAGACGCCACGCACGCACGCACGACAGCACAACACGAGACCGACACACACGCACGCGCGCGCACACGGACGCACGCACGCGCACACGTGACGCACTGCCCAGTCGCACACACATACACACACGCGCGGCACACGCACACAATGCCACAACACCACAGCCACACACCAACATACACACACGCGCAACACATGCACACGCACACGCCCACATCACACAACGCAAACACCGACACCACGTCATATATACACATACACGCACGCACGGCGTACGCACCGCACATACAGCACCGCCAGCCTGTGATGCAACAATGTCTATAAGATGACTTCAGCTCGCGTTCTATTCATTTCTAATGTGTATGATTCGTTAGCGCCTCGCTTTCTCCACCACCGTCACCGGCATATAGAGGCGCCTCTCGTCCGCCGCGGGTACTTTAACACTTGTGCTTATCAGAGTGAATGCGTGACTCACCAAGACGAATTGGTTTGTAAATGCACAGGTGTCTTTCTCTAGAATTGTTAGATTTTACAAGTGCTTTTACGTGAAAATATGTAAGCTGGAAGTAGATGCTCTAACAGCAGAAGTGGCGATGAACGCTGGCTAGGTGACCGATGAACAATTGTTGTATTGTTGCATACAATCCAAACACAATTGTCCTACAATTGAGATGTTTTACGCAGCTGGCGCGCTATTGTATCTATTGTAGAGATTATGTACACTCATTGCCCATCCTCGCTCGCTCTCATTCCCTGGAACATTGTTGGAACACGCCTCTAAGCAATTTTGGCATCGCTTGTTCGTCGCCGCTTTGACCGCTGATAATTGATGTCAGCATGCCCAAATTTGTACTCTTACTAGCTGCGTTGTAGAGACTTAATTAAAAAACCCACATTGCCGGCTCCATCAATGACGGGGATTAGTCGCGTAGCTAAGGAAAGATAATGGGAGATAAGGGCATAGGCGATGCCCCCGAAAGTCACTCAGCCACCTGCACCTGCACCGAAAATGCATCATAAAATTATGGCGGAAAAACCGAACTCTGGCACGAAGCAAACCTTAGAGGCGTTTAGGTTGCTGAATAGCTGGATGCGAGCAGTGTGTACGGCATGTGGGGAAGGGGAAGGTTTTTTAGGAGCGCCAATATCTCAGCCTAGGCAGTATCGATGACAAGCGACCGTTGATCTTGTGTTGTAGAGAGCAAAGAATTCTGCTTAATTAAATACCATAAAAATTATCCTAGACTCGCAGGCACAAGTAGAATAATCATGTCGTGAAATAGGCACGTCATTTTTCCGTTTCCGTTTGTACATCTTAGGCATTTTTAGCTCTTGGATTTTATTGAAACGCTCCAAGGGCCTGTGGGATAGAGAAAGAGAGAGAACGAGATACATCACGCGCGCGCGCCCGATAACGCGCACACAACACACACACACAAACACGCAAGCATACGCCACACACAACGCACGCCTCCCCCCTCTCCTCCCCTCTCGCTCTCTCTCTCTATCTCTCTCTCTCTCTCTCTCTCCTCTCTCTCGTTCTTCTCTCTGCTCTTCTCTCTCTCTCCCTCTCGCTCTCGTCTCTCTTCTCTCACTCTCTCTCTCTCTCTCTTTCTCTCTCTCCCTCTGCTCTCCTCTCTCTCTCTCTCTTCTCTCTCCTCTCTCTCTTCTCTCGTCTCCCCTCTCTCTCTTCCTGCTCTCTTTCTCTTCTCTCTCCTCTCTCTCTCTCCTCTCTCTCTTTCTCTCTCTCTGCTCTCTCGTCTCCTCATCTTTCTCTCTTCCTCCCCTCCTTCTCTCTCTCTCTCTCTCTCTCTCTCTCTGGCCCTCTCTCTCTCAGTACTAACTCATACGGCGGTATCGATCACTTACAGAATATCGGCGCACTGTCTTACAACACTACCGCGGAGCAGAGCCGTATATACAGCTATAGCTACAGACCTCTATATACGGCTTAGCTCTAGTACTAAAGCCCTTCGCTCTGCCGCAGAGCTCTTCCGGCCTGCCGCGGAGTGAAGGGCTATAGTACTAGAGCTATATACGGCTCTGCCGCGGAGAATCGCGCACTAGCTCCTACCTATGCATACGCTCCAACATGTGTCGGTCCTGACATCTCAGGCTCCTGGTTAGCACACAAACACGGTGGCGGAAGGCACATTCAGCACCACCATCTCACATCATCCGGCGAGCACGAAACCAGCGAGAAGTAATAATGTAACCGCGTTACATCGATATCTCAACCCACCGGCGCTACGACTCGGTCGGAAGTCGCGCAAATGCGCCGTGGTAGTGCTGAGTCGGCACTCCGGCCGGCGTGAACGTGCCACGACTCCAGATGGGAGTCGTGCGATATGGTGCCGAAAAGTAATTACCTTGTGTCTTTACTGGATTAGCCGCATCGGCGGTGCCGGGCTAAACCCCAATTATCCCCACCGCCAAATGTCACAACCAATTATCTCCGCCGCCAAGAGTCACAGTAGTGGGCACGACGCATGAGTGGGTCGCGGTCGTACATGTCGCTATAAAAGCCGAGTGCCGGGGAGAATCGAAGGGAACTGCTTCGCAACCAGGCACAAACAGGCACGACCGCGGCAACAGCTGTAACCATTCGAAACCGCATTAAACGTCGTCATGGTATAACATCTGGCTTCTTCTTGACTATGGTTTTGGATTAACGAACATTCACTAACACAATAACGCAAATAACGGCGTTACAATAAATCTTAAAATGTTATTCATCATCACTATAGGGTTGCTTGCAAAGCGACCTTCGGAACGCGATTATGTTGCTGTAGCAACGCTAATGCCATCCCACCACTACCAGCCGCATCAACACACCAGTACACACTCGGTGTAGCGCGAAATTTCTGACTTGCGAAATATCTGAGATAGGATGCGTATGCGCACTTCGCATGCGTCCCGACCCGACCAATCACAGCTCGTCTTTGTGTGCGAAATCTCTGACCTGCGAAATAAATAATATAGGATGCGTATGCGCATGCGCACTTCCACTTCCAATATGGCGATTTCCACTTCAGCTAAGACACCAGCTGGTGGAGAAGGAGGAGGGGGAGAAGGGAGAAGCTGGTGTAGAAGGAGGAGGGGAAGAAGCTGGTGGAGGAGGAAGGCGAGAAGGGAGAAGGTGGTGGAGGAGGAGGAGAAGCTGGTGAAGAAGAAGGAAGAGAAGAAAGAGGGGGAGAAGGAAACTGGTGGAGGAGGAGGAGAGAATAGAGAAGCTGGTGGAGAAGGATGAGGAGGAGAAGCTAGTGGAGAAGGAGGAGGGGAAGAAGGGAGAAGCTGGTGGAGAAAGAGGAGGGGGAGAGGCTGGTGGAGAAGGAGGAGGCGGAGAAGCTGGTGGAGAAGGAGGAAGGGAAGAAGAGAGAAGCTGGTGAAGGAGGAAAGGGAGAATGGAGAAGGTGGTGGAGAAGGAGGAGGGGGAGAAGCTGGTGGAGAATGAGGAAGGGGAGAAGGGAGCTGGTGGAGGAGGAGAGGGAGAAGGGAGAAGCTGGTGGAGAAGGAGGAGGGAAATAAGCTGGTGGAGAAGGAGGAAGAGGAGAAAGGAGAAGCTGGTGGAGGAGGAAGAGAGAAGCTGGTGGAGGAGGAGGGGAGAAGCTGGTGGAGAAGGAGGAAGGGGAGAAGGAGTGGGAGAAGGGAACTGGTGGAGGAGGGGGAGAAGGGAGAAGCTGGTGGAGAAGGATGAAGGGGAGAAGGGAGAAGCTGGTGGAGAAGGAAGAGGGGGAGAAGCTGGTGAAGAATGAGGAAGGGGAGCAGGGGGAAGCTGGTGGAGGAGGAAGGGGAGAAGGTAGGTAGTGGATGTGAAGGAAGGGGAGAAGCTGGTAAAGGAAGAAGGGGAGAAGGAGGGGGAAGGGAGCTGGTGGAGGAGGAGGGGGAGAAGGGAGAAGCTGGTGGAGAAGGAGGAGGGGGAGAAGCTGGTGGAGAGGAAGGAAGTAGAGAAGGAAGAAGCTGGTGGAGGAGGAGGGGGAAAACTGGTGGAGAAGGAGGAAGGGGAGAAAGGAGGAGGGGGAGAAGGTGGTGGAGAAGGAGGAAGGGGAGAAGGGAGAAGGTGGTGGAGAAGGAGGAGTGGGAGAAGCTGATGGAGGAGGAAGGGGAGGAGGTGGAGAAGTGAGCTGGTAAGACTCGCAGCGATGTAATTGAATTAACTAGTCCGTGTTCCTCTAACAAGAGTGCCCGTGTCTATGTAATTGAATTAGCTAGAATGTCCGCGTTTCTCTCTATAATCGAATCAACCAGACTCGCAGCGATGTAATTGAATTAACTAGTCCGTGTTCCTCTAACAAAAGTGCCCGTGTTTAGGTAATCATGCGCGTGACGCATGCGTGGTTCGCGGTCGTGCCTGACTATATAAGCCGGGAACCGGGGAAGAATCGGGGAATTGCTCCTCAACCAGGCACGGACAGACACGACCGCGACAACAGCTGTAATAGTACGAAATCACAAGTAAACTTCAAATCATGGTACAACCGTCTTTCTCTTGTTTATGGCTTTGACTTAACACTGTAACATACACATATACGGCATTACAGATAGATAGATAGATAGATAGATCGAAAAATAGATAAATTGATAGATAGATATGCCCTGAGTGCGAGCGTGCAGGTGGGGAAGAACTTGATTCCACAGCCAGCGCGTGTGCCCTGGCGAATCCACTGCAAGGTTACGTGACAGACTACTGTATCCCTTAGCCTGTGGTTGCGTGTTTGTAAGTCTACAGCCAGCGCACCTAGCGGAATTAAGTGAACTGAATCGTGAATGTTTTCCAGGGAGATTTTCCAATAGAGTTGCTAAATATGTTTTTTTTAAACATTTAACCCAATAAATAACAAAAAAAGCAAAAGTGTTAGAATCGAACCTGGGGTATTGATTCATTAAGCTGCGTACGCAAATATTTTGGTAACATCTGTGTAGCGCAATCGACGAGCTTAATGATAGTTTGCGATCATGCAACACACGCTATCTTAGTAAATTTGCGTAACGATTTCGCGTGACGCAAGCGAGGCGTTTTAAGGTGCCGATTAACAATCAAGACTAAATTTAACGTAAAGCCTTTTGCGGTAAACTTTACACGATCTGACGAGGTGCCGTAAACCACTTCGAAATTTCCCGCAGGTGTTTCCAAGCATACCGCAGCATACATTATTATTATTGAAGAAAAACCTTACAAAGATTACTGACTCAAGACTAAAAATAAGATAAAATAATTACCATACTACACCAGACAAGCGGCGCGCTTTGGACGGCTTCTTATATTGTCATAGCTTGGCATGTGTTTTCGTTATCAAGCGAGTTCCGTAGTTAGCGCGTAGTACGTGCAGCACGTAACCGCACGATGTGTCACACGCACGGCACGTGTAGCGTGCACGACGCACGATGGTCCGTGTACGTGCACACGCAGCACGGCCGTGTACGTAGCACACGCAGCACGCACGAGTTTTTTCACGGCACGCACGTGTAGCCGAGGAGTGTTTATGGTATGGTAAATCACCGGCTACACCTCGAGCCCGCACGTCGCGGGAAGAATCCCGATGGTGAGCCCTTAGGTGGGCGACAAGGAGACG
>NW_014578569.1:66672-68843 GCF_000485595.1 Priapulus caudatus
ACTTAGCTTCTCCCTCCTGCTTCTCCACCACCTTCTCCCTAATCTCCCCTTCCTCCTTCTCACCAGCTTCTCCCACCTCCTTCTCCAACCAGCTTCTCCAATTTTACACAACCTTTAAGGTACTAGTGTACACAACCTATCGTAACACAAAGACGAGCTGTCATTGGTCGGGTCGGCACGCATGCGAACGCTATCTCAGATATTTCGCACACGTCCGTCAGATATTTCGCGCGACACCGGGCTAATCTTACACCACACCAGCTAGTTAAAAGCCCGATTTATCTGCGGGACACATAAACAGCTGTGAACACGTAGTAGTTATTCTTATCTCTGTTACAAACTAGATATCACATTGGCCCATCACTGCCCATTAGTACTGGTCAGCTTTCGGCAAGTAACATCTTAAATACACACATTAGCCGACTGAAGTTATTTCTACACGGCCGCTAACGCTCCATTACTGTAACCTATCGGCCGCACTACGTCATACCCACGTCGGTCACCTACGTGGCCGAGGAGGCGTAAAAACCTCTCCACTCCTTACTCGCCATTAGCCGTCCACTCCATAACACTCTAAAAACTGACCATAGCCGATAATCCCAAACCATATGCCGTCCCTGTAGCCAGCAGTGATTAGTAGAAATATATTTGGTAGTAGCATCGCTAGACGATGCTACGACTTCTGTATCGCTTCCGTAGCATCGCTAGAATTTATGTGTATAGTGCGAAACCCTTAGTTTACCCTGTGTGAATTGTACGTGTTTTGTGAGTATATAATATACGGTGAAACAGCAGTTTGTAAACTACATCCCTCTACTCTCATTTTATTCCTGTTTTACACACAATTACACGGCGCACATAGCACGCAGGCTACAGCGCACAGTCGTCTGGCAGCCGAAATTATCCAGCGACTACATTGCTATTTTCGGCTATTTCCCCGTCGCTGTTTCTAAGAGCGTTTAGCTATGCAACTCCTATAGTTATACTTAAATCTGTTGTAACGCTACACAGCGTTACAATCACGAGAGCTACTATCTCCCCCCCTCCCTCACCTACCGGCGCGATGACTTTGTCGACAGCCGCGCGAACACGCCGAGGGATTAAGGGACTGACCGGCGGAGGAACTAATCGGTCGGCGTGTGCGTGACGCGACTGCGGCAAGAGGAGTCGCGCGAGAGGGCTATGATGCGGTATGATGCGAGGTGACAAGTGCGCACCAAACCGCATCATGGCTGTCTTGTTGCTTAAGGTGCTGCATTAGGGTGCCTCATTAGGGTGTCTCATTAGGGTGCTGCATTAGGGTGCCTCATTAGGGTGCTGCATTAGGGTACTGCATAAGGGTGCTGCATTAGGGTGCTGCCGGTGGCTTAGATGTGGTTAATGAAGCGAGGTGTGACGCACGGCCTCCAGTAAGGAGTCGTACAAGAGCGAAATTGGTTAGGTCTTAAGGAGGCATACAACAGTAAGCCTCCGCAATTGTTCACCGTTGCACTATATCGTCTCTAGAAAATGCCTTTTTTCGCTTTTTTTTCGCAGGAATTCAGCACTAGAGTGCAATAATTTGTATTATGCACGTAAGTTAGATGCCTCGTGGACGTCTAGAAAGCATTAGAAGTAAAATTGGTCTTGTTGTGTCATGGTCGCCGGTCGGCCATTTTTGTGTATGAAACGGGATCCGACTACTCTGTAGAAATTCGCATCATAGAGCTGGCAAAAGTTTCGAGCGGAGCATAGAGCACGAATCTGTAGTTATTTAACCATGAATAAATTAAGTGTATGTTTTGTAAGCGCAGTACTTATAACAGTGTGCGTATTTTTAATTGATTTCTGTTCGATGCTTATTCAGGCCTGCAGCCTATGGACGCCCTCTACTGTTGTTCGACACCTATAGCACTCACACTTGTAGACGGAATGTGAAAATAAAATACACACAGGCTTAATTGCAGTCATGCCCCCACTTAGCACTACACTAAATGGCGAATGATTAATGTATCAGATGGAACTGTAATGTATGGCCTAGCATAATGATTACCGAGAAAAAGCGTAGCGAAATTAGAAGAAGACAAAAAAGAGAAAAGCCTACAGCACCCGGTATTCCCAGGCAATTTCCCGACCAAGGGCTTACCCTCTCCTCAACAGACCAATCATTGAGCTCTGTTGAGAAGATACGA
>NW_014578570.1:0-602 GCF_000485595.1 Priapulus caudatus
AGAGAGAGAGAGAGAGAGAGAGAGACAGAGAGAGAGACTGAGAGAGAGAGAGAGAGAGAGAGAGAGAGAGCGAGAGAGAAAGAGAGAGACAGACAGATCAGACAGACAGAGAAAGAAAGATATATATATATAATTATATATATATTGTAGCGACCAATATTACATTCAGGAGGCATCCATTTCATTAAGGCTCACGCTACATGCATTCGTCAACATCCATAGAAAAATATCAGAGCATTCCTTATTTATGTGACGGATCTTGCACGGCAGATCAATACGGCATTGTTGTCGTGGCAGGTACTAGGAACCATCGAGAACCGGGTATACCAAATTATTTAGTATTTAACATATCCAGGCCATCTAACACCGCGACCTATGAGAGTGACGATGGCGCACGCCTTGGCGACGCCCTCGTAGAGGTAGAAAGAAGATGACGGCGCATGCGCAGGACATAAGAGCGGGAAGAGGGGATAGAAATAGGGCGTTGGACAGTCACCTGGTATTCGATTTACGAACACGTTACTTCACGAGAACCGACCGATCGATGATACCTGGTTATTGAGACTGATCGATCGACCCATCGTGGCCACTGGACCAACTAC
>NW_014578570.1:2492-3159 GCF_000485595.1 Priapulus caudatus
TCTCTCTCTCTCTCTCTCTCTCTCTCTCTCTCTCTCTCTCTCTCTCTCTCTCTCGCTCATACACACGCTCTCTCTCTCTCTCTCTCTCTCTTCTACCCTTTCTTCTTTGCCCAGATAACACTCTGCTTATTTATTCTTCTCTCTCGTGGCAGGCGCGTGCCCTAGCATAAGCTGCTCGCCCTAGTGTCAACAGACCAGCATTGTCAGCGCCTCCTGGTGTCAATAGAATGCATTGTCAGCGCCTCCTAGTATCAGTAGAACAGCATTGTCAACGCCTTCCAACTGTCAACACGTCGGAATTGTCACAGCTGCTGCTATTGGCGGCATGCGCTGCAGTAATGCATTGACGACAATTCAACATCTTGTGCGAGGTAGAGGCGGTGTGCGGGTGGTGTTGCGTGGGGTGGGGCTGTGTGGGGTTGGGTTGGGTTGTGAGGGGGGAGCAGGAAGCAACGCCACCTACCGGTCGTGACGCGAACAATGGTATGGCGTGTGTGGTGCTATCGAGTAATTGCGTATCATCAAGAGATAAAGGGGAGAGAGAGAATTAATTAAAGGTGGAGAGAGAGAAAGATAAAGAGAGAGAGAGAGAGAGAGAGAGAGAGAGAGAGAAGAAGAAGAAGTAGAGAGAGAGAGAGAGAGAGAGAGAGAGAAGAGAGAGAGAGAG
>NW_014578570.1:7204-11493 GCF_000485595.1 Priapulus caudatus
TTTGGGAAAAAATTTCGCGTCCGGCCCGTGTGTCGATCCGGCCTGTGTGTGCTTAGCAACAAGCAGGCGCGAGTTCTGTGTATCTCGCTCGCCGTTTCCTTCAGTTAATTTTAAAATAAATTACGTTGTAATGAATGGCGATCTATATCTATCTATCAATATATATATAATATATATACATATATATATATAACATATATAATATATATATATATATATATATATATATATATCCTTTAATTCGCTCACATTACTACGGTTTGTTTTATTTGACTATCATTGTTTTACAGATTCATGATGTATACAGGGGTGAGCTTCGACAACTTTGTCAAGGACATTTGGTGTTCTATGAAAGAAGACGAAGAAGGGAAGGAGTAGGAACGTTAAGAAGAATCCGAAAAGGAAGTAGAGCATGACGAAGAAGAAGAAAAAGAAGAAGAGGAGGAGGAGGAGTAGGATGAACAAAAGTTGTACTTCAGCCAATCACTGTGCCACTGTCAGCGAGCGAGATCAACTGACGATGAATCGTTGTAACGAACACTTAATTAAGAGCGATATAACAGCTCATCAGCTCTACAGATCAGCAGATCGAGTGGCGTAGCCTGGAAGGCCAGAGACATGGTATATCTCCAGAGAGAATTCCGACAGAGTAATATGTTACGTTATGTTATGTTTTGATACTTATGGCGAGTCGAGCTGCTCTACTTGGGATATAATTACAAGGTATTGTGTAAACTCTTATTAAACAAATTATCCTTACGGATCTCGGCACAAGTAACGTGATAACATGTGTGATAACGTGTTCAAATTCTTCTCCCATTTGTTATTCGAATCAGGAGTAGTCTATCTCTGGGTGAAGTGAAAACCATTGTCGTTGATTCATTCAAGTCCGTGCCCCACTCCTACATGTTAGCAGTTCTGGGTCAGATTAACGCAGTGCGGTCTCAGATTCACGTAAATAGTTTATTACATCATAAGTAATTCGTCCGTGAAATTATTGTCGTTGTTTCTGTTTACTATATACACCTAATGTTTGAAGAGAGAGAATATTTCATAAGAGCTTAAGTATTGGTTTCGGTCCCGGACAAGTATTGGAACATAACGTAACGTAACGCAGCGTAATATAGCATAAAAAAAAAACGTTTCATAATGAACTGCTACCGGGGATAATCGAGTCTATAACGCCATGTTTATAGTAGTCAAACATTATTTATTTATTATTGTTATTATTATTATTATTATTATTGTTGTATTTTATGTAGTGCGCTCTGTTTTGAGTGGTGTGTAAGAGAAAGAGTGAAAGAAAGAGAGAAAGAGAGAGAGAGGAGGGAGAGAGAGAGAGAGAGAGAGAGAGAGAGAGAGAGAGAGAGAGAACGAGATGGCGAGAGAGAACAGGGGCGGAGAGAAGGAACTAGAGCGAGATAGGGAGAACAAGAGAAGGGACGTGAGACCGAGGGTTAGGAGAAGCAGGCGGAGCGCAGACGAATGTGAGAGTGAGTCAGGAGAGAGAGAGAGAGAGAAGCGAGATAAGAGAGAGAGAGAGAGAGAGAGAGAGAGAGAGAGAGAGAGAGAGAGAGAAGGGCAGAGAGAATGCGCGCGAAAAAGAGGACGAGGGAGAGATGGTGAGAGTGAGCGTTAGAGAAAGAGAGGAAAGCGAGCTCGTGCGAAAAATTAACAATGAGGGAGAGAGAGCGAGAGAGAGAATGCCCGTGACAGAAATGGTGAGAGATGGTGAAAGTGAGGTAGAAAAAGAGAGACGGCGAGAGCGACCAAAAATAGAGATAAGATAGATAAAGATAGAGAGAGAGAGAGAGAGAGAGAGAACGCGCGCGAAAGAGAGGACGAGAGTGAGAGAGAGAGATATAGGTGAAGCGAGAGAGGCCGAGGCACAGAGGGAGGGGCGACGGTGAGAGCGCGCGCGAGAGCGAGATGACAACGAGAGGAGAGGGTGAGAAAGAGAGAAAGAGAGAACGCGCGCGAAAGGGAGAAAGATGGGTAGAGAACGCGCGCGAAAGAAAGGGCGAGATCACTATATCTCCCTTGTGTACCATTTACAATATTGAGTTTATAATATCCATGTCCACGAGCATGCGCAGAAACAATCATGCGATCTCGCGTTTTACTTGTACGCCTTCTTATAGTATTGAGCCTTCTTAAGTCCACGAGCATGCGCAGTTGCATGCGCGTTCGTCATATGGTTTATAATAAATCAACGTTAACTAAATTTGAGATGGTTCTTCATTTATATATATGGTGTGTATCTGAAAGCTGCAACACAATATTCATTTCTAAATCGTCGTAGTTTTCAGTAAAAGGTAAAGTGCTAGGACACTACTTTGCCGTGAACCACTGGTTACCGTGGGATTCGAACCCCGCTTTATAAAACGAAACCATTGGGCTAACGGGCGCCGCCAATATAGAAAAGCGACATGTTCCTTATATACCAGAGAAATGGCAATTTAGATTCGAACCACGGCCTCATAGCTTGCTGCATAGAGCAATTAAACCACTATGCTATACAGACAAGCTTAAGAATTCTCGCTTAGATGTCTGCAATACGTTTTCCCTTTACACAAGTTGGAAAATATTTTAGCAAAGAAATTACGGCCGTAGAAATTAATTATCAGGAGTGCATGCATTTATGTGGTACGTACGTTACAACTACAGTAAAAACCCGCGTATAAGAACATAGATTTTTCCAAGTTAGCCTCAACATGTTCTTATATAAATGGTGCTTACTGAAAAATTAGGCTCAAAAGGTTCTTAAATAGGTTCTTAATTGTTTCTAATTGTATATATGTAACTAGCTGAAACGCCTGCGCTACGCGGCGGGCTTAGTGACTGTGATGGCCATGTGTTACAGTACAGTAAGTGTTCATGTGCTAAGGCATTATATGGAGAGTGTTAGTTGTTGCACAATGTTTGGTTTTTTTTATAGGTTAGAGATGTCAATACAAATACATGTTACAATCATGGCTTATACGTAACACATTAATCTATTGATTTTAACGCACAATAATTTTTATTTTTCCCCCCTAGTGCCTTTGAATGTGTTCTGATGTATATCATTTTTGACCGCATTTCAGCTGAAGTGTTCTTAATCGCGTGTTCTTTATGGCGTGGTTTTTATCTGTATATGTAAATAATGGCAGTACTGGTGTCCTCATAACAATGCCATGGTGCTGGCATTGTTATTGTTGAGCATTGGTGCATTGGCATTGGTCATTGGCATTGGCATTGTTATTGCACTCGATATTGTTGAGCTCGTCTTTTTTATTTTACCTTGTGTTTTCTTTTTAAGTCTTCATCTGGCAGGAACATTAAGAACCTACTTTAAAATCTTAGCCGCTATAACACAGGTTCTTATTAAAGGGGTCTAAAATGGGAAATTTTAGCCTAAACAGTTCCTTAAATTATGTTTTATACGGCGGTTTTTACTGTATACCTAGTAATACAGTCTACGCCTAGTATATTAGTTCTACTAGGCTAGCAGCGGAACACTGTTTATTGTTTACTACGCTTGCTTTTAAACTTCAATAATTATAATTATTGTCACGTTATGCGAGGTGCCATCTTCTTTCGATAAATTATCTCGTATTAAATTTTACAGGCAGTTATATGAGAATCAATTATTCGGCCACGTGTACACACGTTTTGTGGTTGTATATTGTAAAAAATATATAATCATAATATATATATATCTATGCATGTACCATACACAAGTTTTAAAATCATATGACAGCATGAATATCACATTATGCGGTAGACAGCATTGATTCTGTTATCATGTAGCAGTATGGAAATATGCCTTCCACGACTCTCTTCTGCTTCTGCATAATTCTCTCGTATCATGCGATCTGTTGTGGTGGAATTCTATTCTATTGTTTCTATTCTAATTCTTTTCCTGTAATTTAATGTATGGGTGTAATTCCTACTCTACGTTGTTTCATAGCTTTCTATTCTAATTCTATTCTGTAATTCTATTGTTTGTTTGGGTGTAATTCTATTCTGTACTTCTATGTTGTTGGGTGTAAATTCTATTCTGTAATTCTATTGTTGTTGGGTGTACTTCTATTCTGTAATTCCTATTCTGATAATTCTATTGTTGTTGGTGATATTCTATTTTGTAATAATAATATTGTCGTTTTGGGTGTAATTCTATTGTTGGGTGTAATTTCTATTCTATAAGTTCTTATGTTGTTGGTGTAATTCTATTCTGCGTAATTCTATCTATTTCTAATTCTATTCTGTAATCTCTAGTTGCTTGGGTGTAATTCTATCAACGAAAG
>NW_014578570.1:13114-29116 GCF_000485595.1 Priapulus caudatus
TCACACACAGAATTTCAAAACGTGAATTTGCAATTCCGTAGCACACAACATTGGGCTGATCACCTGAAAAATACTGTCAAAACTTTGTCCGCCCGCGGGCAACCAATAGCTGGGCGTCACGAGATCCACCGGTCTTCATGCAATCACTGCATCATCACTCGATCTAGTGCAATAGAATCAAATAAATCATTATTATATGAATGTCGTGACAATATATTTATTACATTGTTCGCTAGGCCTCCTACGTGGTTCTAGTCTACGGGGGGGGGGAAAGTGTTCAGGGGGGTGTGGGAGCGGCGCTTCGTGCCCACCCGCCGCGCAAGCAGGACCCCTCCCTCTCCTCGTCCCCCCGGCGAATGGTGGAGGCTTCTTTGCCAGCTCTCAGTGTGAATCGTGGCATCGTTGGCGAGGAAGCTTGATGCGACCGCGGGGGAGGGCAGGAGGGGAGGGGGACCGAGGGGATGGCGGGTGGGGTGGGGGAGGGGCGGGGGAAGGCGTGTTATAGGTTGTGACAATTACCAAGCTCAAAACCACTACTGCCCGAAAATAAGCAATCTCTCTCTGCTCTCTCTCTCTCTCTCTCTCTGGCTCGTCTCATCGTCGTCTTTCCTCTCTCGTCTCCTTTCTCTTCTCTCGTCGCTCTCTCTCTCTTCTCTTCTCTCTGCTATCATGTCCTCTCTCTTCTCTCATCTCCACTTTCGTCTACTGGCTCTCTTCTCCACACCACGACGTCTTCTCTTTCTCTCTGGCTCCTTATTTCTGCCGGCGTTTCCTCATTCTTAGCGGTACACACATACGACACACCACACACTTGGCTCTCCTCGATCTCCGTCTCTCTCCTCATGCAACCGCTCTGCTATCTCCCACCGGCCTGGTCGTTTCCATCCCGCATAGGCATCTCTCTCAGACAAAAAAAAGAAAAAAGAAAAAAAAAAGAAAGAAAAAAAAAAAAAAAAAAAGAACAAAAAAGCGAAAATATCTCCGCTCGTGTCGCTCGTCTCATGCACATTTGTAAACTTAACATTAATATGCTGTAGATATAGACGATGGCGATGTATGCTTAATATATGTCAGTTATAGATATTAATATGTATACTGGTACTACCATATACATATACTATGTATATACGTTCATCTCTTCTGTTATCAATAACACTAACTTTTTCTTACGCAAAAAAAATACACCATACTAGTCACTAGTTCATTTACCGATTAACACGGCGGACGAAGGCAGACCGTCGCTGGTGCACCATCTACACACACGAAATAAATCCATCCAACGGAAGAAGCCCGGCGCCGATGCGCAGCTGGGCCCGGTTCGCCGCTGTTCGCGATCTGTACGGGTGGCGGCACCGCCTGCGGTGGACGCGGCGCTCCCACCTACGTGCAACACTCCGTATTGTTTCTGGCCTAGGCGTCGCACATGTGGCGGCCATCCGTGCGCCGGAGGAATGCGGCGCCTCGAAATAGAAAGGTCGCAGCGCAGTCCTATGGTGTTGCGCGTCCGGCGGGGTGGCATAGTAGGATTGGAGCGCAGAATAACCAAAAAAAACAACGTTTCGGCGAGCGGCGACAGGGGCGACCACAAGTTCAAAAAGGGCAGGCGGAAAAAGGATGACGCCTCGGTCACCAAGAGTCGGCCAGACACATGGCGCCATACTGCCGGAATGACGGGCGACAGCCGATTTGAATGTGTGGGACGGACAGTGGCGCGACTGGGAGTGGACAACGTGACAAAAGTATGGTTTCCTACGCTCTCGGCCCTCACCTTGCCACCAACCTGCACATCTCAACCGTTGTCCCCTCTGTCTCAGTCTCTCTCGTCTCTCGTCTCATCGGTCTACTCTCTCTCTCTGCTCGTCTCTCTCTCTCTGCTGTCTCTCTTCGTGTCTCTCACTTCTGCTCTGCTCTCTCTGCTCTGCTCTCGCTCTCTGCTCTCTCGTTCTCTCTCTCTATCTCCTGCCTCCTCACCTCTGCTGCTTTCTCTCTCTATATCCTCACCCTCAGCTCGTTCTCGATTTCTCTCTCTTTCTCTACTCTCCTCTCTCTCGTCTGTCTCTCTCTCTATCTCTCTGCCTCTCTCTCTACCTCTCACTCTCTCTCTTTCTCTCTCTATATCTCACCCTCGCTCTCTCTCATTTCTCTCTTTCTCTCTCTCTCTCTCTAACTATCTGCCTCTCTCCATTCTCAGTAATCTGACATATATCTATAACTTCTATTCCCCTGATAATTATTGCATACGGCACAATTGTAACATACAAGGACAAGATTAGGTGGAGGGAAGGAGACACAGGGAACGGAGGAGGCAGGAGAGAGAGGAGGCAGAGAGAGAGGGAGAGACAGAGGGCGGGAGAGGAGGGAGAGACAGAGGGAGGGAGAGACAGAGGGAGGAAGAGGAGGTAGAGGGAGGGAGGGAGAGACAGGGGGAGAGAGAAGGTAGAGGGAAAGAGACTAGGGGAGAGGAGGTAGAGGGAAAGACAGACAAGGGGAGAGAGGAAGAAGAGGGAGAGAGACTGGGGGAGAGAGGAGGTAGAGGAGAGAGAAGGTAAGAGGAGAGAGGAGGTAGAGGGAGAGACAGACAGGGGATAGAGGAAGTAGAGGGAGAGAGACTGGGGGAGAGAGGAGGTAGAGGGAGAGACAGACAGGGGGAGAAAGGAGGTAGAGGGAGAGAGAAAGGTACGATGGAGAGTCTAGACAAGGGGGAGAGAGGAGGTAGAGGGAGAGACAGACAGGAGGAGAGAAGGTAAAGGGAGAGAGACTGGGGGAGAGAGGAGGTAAAGCGCAGAGACAGACAGGGGGAGAGAGAAGGTAGGAGGGAGAGACAGACAGGGGTGAGAAAGGTAAAGGGAGAAGAGACTGGGGAGAGAGGGAGGTAAAGGGAGAGACAGACAGGGAGAGAGTAAGGTAGAGGGAGAGACAGATCAGGGGGAGAGTAAGGTTAAAGGGAGAGAGACGTGGGACGAGAGGAGGTACAAGGGCAGAGACAGACAGGGGGAGAGAGAAGGTAGAGGGAGAGAGACTGGGATGGTTGAACTCTCTTGTTACCACCTCCTCACCAAACACGAAGAAAAAGAACAACTAAACCGAAAAAATAAACACCCATCGCCTGAGCAGTGCGCGCCAAGCCTGCGGACGGCGCCCGCACCTCACCGGCGCCACCTGTAAAACCACAGTGGCGCCAAGTAGAAACCGGCATCGCCCACGCGACTCTCTCGACCCTCGCGCTCCCAGTCTCGAGACAAATCGAGAGCCGTGGACGGGTATCGACAGCTCGCGAATCCGCCTGCGGCAGGGGGGCCACCACTCGGCCCTCTCGTCCCCGCGCGCACTGCGCTGGTATTTGCATCTTCGAAAAAGTCGGCGACGACGCCGCCGTCGTTGCGCGACACCCCCCTTGCCTGGCGGCACCCGGTGCCGTGCGCAGCGCGACGGCATCGCAACATGGCCGCCGTCGTCGCGCGTGGCGACGTCGTCGTGGAATGAAGTCTGCGTCCGTAGTATATCTGCGTACGGTCTGTCCGGCCGTCACTCTGCCGCTCTCGGCCATGGAACCCGATGAGGTCATCACCATCTCTGCTCTTCTCCATGATCTTCCCTTCTCTCCCTGCTTTTCATCTCTTCTCTCATGCTCTCTCATCTCTCTCTCACTCTCTCTCTCTCTCTCTCTTCTCTCTCTCTCTCTTTCTCTCTCTCTCTGCTGCTCTCTCTCTCTCTCTTGTCTCTCCCCCTCTCTCTCTCTGTCTCTCCCTCTTTCTGTTTATCACCCCCTTCTCTCTCAATATGCGGTGATGCTCCCTCCTCTATCATGGCTGCAGCTCCTCTCTCCTCCTCCCTCTCCGCAGTGGCTCCTCATCTTTCTCTCCTCCACCTCTGTGACGGCTTCCTCTTTCTGCGGAGGCACCCCTCTCTCTCTCCTCTCCAAGTCAGCTCCCTCCCTCTCTCGTCCCTCTCTGAGGAGATTCCCCCTGTTTCTCTCTCCTCCATCTCCGCAGTGGCGCCCCCTCTCTCCCCCATCTCCGCAGTGGCGCCCCCTCTCTCCTCCGTTTCTGCGGTGGCGCCCCCTCTCTCCTCCGTTTCTGCGGTGGCGCCACCTCTCTCCTCCGTTTCTGCGGTGGCGCCACCTCTCAGTCGTTGGAGCTCTTGGATCCGGGTTTGTTCTTGCGGCGTTGAGCGAGGTTCGAAGCGTTGATTGGCAGCAGGGAGGGGAGGTCGCCCTGCTCGCTCAACGCCTTAAACGTCGCTGACATCGCCCCCTGGCGGAGAGAGAGAGAAAGAATGTTACTAAAATAAAGCTATTGGAAAAAAATAAAAAAAAATAAAAAAAAATAAAAATAAAAAATGAATAAACTTATAATTCTACTTGCGAAAATTAATTGAAGATGCATTGATCGAAAAACAATTGAATTAACAATAAGGTGACGCCCTCTGGCGGCGGAGAGAGATAACGCTGATGGGCAGCAGGGAGAGAAGGTCGCCCTGCTCGCTCAACGTCGTAAACGTCGCCGACATCGCCCCCCTGGTGGCAGCGACGAGAGAAAGAGAGACAAAGTTAATGACGCTGCAATTGCTTGCTTGGGGCGCACGCTCGTTTGGAGAGGCGAAAATAAATTGAGGATGTATCGATCGAAGAAAACCGATTGAATTAACTATGAGGTAACGCCCTCTGGTGGCGGAGAGAGATAACGTTGATGGGCAGGAGGGAGGGACATCGACCCCTGGTGGCGGCAACGAGAGAGAGAAACAAAGAGAGGAAAAGTTGGTGACACTGCGATTGCTTGGGGGGTAACACACAATGGAGCGCTAGCGATTGAAGAAAACGATCGTGATGGAGACGGAGAGTGAAAGAAACTTTAGTGAGAAGAAAGAGAGAGAGAAGGTTAGTGCTGCCACGATCGCTTGCTTGGGGCGCGCGCTCGTTTTGGAGATGGGGTGGGGGCGAAAAATAAAGATCTAAACATAAATATAACATACATAATGAAGAGCTATCGATTGAAGAAACCAATGGTGATAACAATGAGGTGACGCCCTCCGGTGGCAGAGAGAGATAACGTTGGCGAGTGGACGAGCGCATACGAGGTTACTGCGCGGCGTGCGTCAGCGACCTTACGACCTCGCGACCACTTATGACGTTACTGCGCTTATGACATTACTGCACTTATGACGTTACTGCGCTTATGACATTACTGCACTTATGACGTTACTGCACTTATGACGTTACTGCGCTTATGACTTACAGGGCACGAAATTCTGATTTTTTGCACCGGCCCAGAGGGCTGGTAAGTTGGTAACAGCAATTTTTTACCAGCCCTCACCATAATTTACCAGCTCTTGTAACATGTGTTTTGCACGTGTTACATGAATTAGTCAGTGCAGCTAGACTAGTAGTTGTTTTAGTCATAGTCTAGCTAGACAGAGCGTCGCTTCTGGCGGCTACATTGATGTATTAGGGAGAATTGTAAACGTGGTTAGGTTAGGCAGTTTCTAGGGTCATTGTGAAATGGGAGGTAGGACGCGGTCGGGGAGAACGGGTACATGTGCGTGGTGCATGTGGTTTGTAGGAGTTTTAGGGGAATATATAGAGAGAGATGTAAGAGTAGGGGAGGAGTCTGGTTCTGGTCGCGGAAGGAGGCACACGCGCGTATGTGCGTGTGCGCGTGTCTTTGTCTCTCTGTGAAAGTTGTGAGATATTAAAGTTTATTACGGTTACAACGCAAGTTTGAATTTATATCATCATTCCAACGTTACACCCTCGCAAATTTTGTTTGAAAATCAATGTCATGTTTCACGCTTGCATTCTCGATTTCAAATTTGTAAAATGTTGATAAATTATGGCACGATATCCTTCAGGTAAAACAGTAATATAGATAATTTTCTCATTAATGGTATAAATATAAATGTTGGTACTCGCTAGCACGGCTGAAACCACCGGCTCGGAGGGCTGGTGTTTTGCCAGTGTTCCCGGCCCTCCAAATAATTTGCCGGCATATGCCGGTGGGCCGGTGCTAATTTCGCGCCCTGAACATTCAACTGCTTTCCCCTTTTCTGAAAAGATCCTTATTTTGAAACAATGCAGCGTTTCACATTGCACCATGGCAGCATTACAACATTGCATCGCAGCAAATTGCAACATCATGGCATTGTAAAACTGCAGCTATGAAACATTGAAGGATTGCAGAATTGCAGCATCGCAATATGGCAGCATTACAACATTGCAACACCACAACATTGCAAAACTGCAGCCATGAAACAATGAAGGATTGCAGCATTGCCGCATATTCGAAGCTGTTACTGCACTAAAAATAAACTGTCATCAGTACATGTATTTGTATCTGAATTACATGCAATAAAGATTTAATAATAAAATAAAAATAATAATTGGGCAATGATCAGATGGATCTGCAATGTCACAATCAAGGATTTGGCCCCTTCTAACGAGCTGCTGGGCAGATTGGGTATCTTGGACCTTGATGTCATATTACGTGAGAGAAGACTCCGCTGGTATGGCCATGTTCAGCGCTCCACCGATGCCATCAAGACACTGGGTGAAGTTCAAGTTGTTGGTGTAAGGAGACGTGGGAGGCCGAAGATGTCTTGGAAAGAGGTTGTGAAGTAGGATAGGAAACAGTGGAATCTCTCCGCTGTAGACCCCTTGCACCGTGTCATATGGAGAGCAAGCGTGAGAGCTGCCAAAACTGGACCGAGCCAGATTCCCGGAGTGGGTTCTACTGATGTGGATTTAAACCCTTGAGTCCAGTATAAAATAAAGAAACCGAAAACAGCAACAAACAATACCTTGACGGCGGAGGCATCGTGGAAGGCTAGCTGTAGCTGGGGTAGGGTCGCACGATGAGCGAGCCAGGGATGTCGCAAAGCTTGCTGTGCAGTAAGCCGCTGCGCCGGATCAACGTGCAGCATCGCTCGCACGAGGTCCTGCAAGATGTTAATTATGTTAATTATATTAATTATATTAATGTCAACGTCGTCATCGTTGTCATTATTAACATCAACTTAATCATCATCATCATCAATGTCTTCATCATCATCATCATCATCATCATGACCATCATCAAGATGATGATGGTCATGATGATGATGATGATGATGACAATGATGATGATTATGTTGATGGTGATGAAGATAATGATGGTGATGTTGATGATGATGATGATGATGATGATGATGATAAAGACATTGATGATGATGATGAAGTTGATGTTAATAATGACAACGATGACGACGTTGACATTAATATAATTAATATAATTAACATCTTGCAGGACCACCATCATCATCATGAACACCAACGTTATCATCAGAATCATCATCAATGTTAACATCATCATCATTATTGTTATCATTGTCGTCGTCGTCGTCGTCATTAAAGGCCAAGACACACTGCAGCGACAACGACCGACCGTAACGGTAATGGCGATGTCACGTGCCGATGGAAACGGCTGTGATTGGCCATTTGTAAAGTGTCGCCGGCGACAGTCGCTGGGAAATAGAAACGTTTCTAAATATTTTTGTCGTCGAGGTTGTCGCCGGTCGTCGTCGCGTCAGTGTGCAATGGCTCATAGGAAACAATAGTTTCTAATTTTCTGAAAAGTCGTTTGTTTATAATTTTATGACAACAATGCTAGCCAGGAAGTAGACTGGTCCCCAGCGCTAAACTCGCACCGCCTGTCAGAAATAGTGGGGCCGCGAACCCATCTAACCAAAACGTGCAAGGCTACGGTCAGCCATCAGACGTGATTATGTGCGCGTTCGTATAATATGCTGCGTATATATTACTTTATTATATTATCGTTATACATAGAGCGTTTTTACAGCAATTTATTTAGCAGCAGCAGGAGTTTTTTGCCGTTTGCTCGTGTATGCCACTGGCACTGGCAATGTGGTGAGTGCTGGGTGAACTTTGTCGTTACGGTAGGTCGTTGTCGCTGCAGTGTGGCTGCGCCAGTCGCCGCGACTGTTGTCGTTTGTCGGTACGGTCCCACACTGCAGCGACAACGACCTCTTTGCCTTTAGCCTGCTCACTGACGACCGGTCGCCTTATTCACACGCTGCGTGGGCTAATCCAACACTCCACCGCCTCCTCCTCCCTCGGCCCTCATCCGCCGCCTCCCCCTCTTCCTCTCTCGCCCCTCCTCCGCCGCCTCCCCTCTTCCTTCTCCGCCTCTTCCCCTCTTCCTTCTTCGCCTCTTCCCCTCTTCCTCATCCGCCTTCTCCTCTCTCGCCCCTCCTCCGCCGCCTCCCCCTCTTCCTTCTCCGCCTCCTCTCCCTCTTCCTCCTCCGCCTCCTCCCCTTTGCTCAGGACGAGCCGACTGAGAAGCCAAACTTTCGTGAGCAGCAATTTTAAATTGACTGCCACTGGCGGCGAGTCCACGGCTGCTATCCTCACCGGAATAGCATCGCGCACGCAGCTTTTTCTATATACCGGCCGTTCGATTAATGCAGCTCTCCTCCTCTCTCTTTGTGTGTGTGTGTGCGCGTGTGCATGCGTGCGTGCGTGTGTGTGTGCGTGTGCGTATGTGCGTGTGTGTGTGCGTGCGTGCGTGTGTGTGTGCGTGTGTGTGCGTGTGTGTGTGTGCGTGCGTGATTGTGTGTGTGCGTGCGTGATTGTGTGCGTGCGTGCGTGCGTGCGTGCGTGCGTGCGTGCGTGCGTGCGTGAGTGCGTACGTGGGTGTGTCTATCTCTCCCCCCTTCCCCCGCCCGCTCATTTAATCTTTCTCTGCTCTTTCTCTCTCTCTCTCGATGGATCTCTCTCGGTGCTCGTCCTCTCTCTGCTTCTGCTCTCTCTCTCTATGCTCTATCTCTTATCTCTATGCTGCTAATTTCTCCGTCTCCCTCTCGTCTCTTCTGTCTCTCTCCGTCTCTCTGCTCTGCTCTCTCTCTCTCCCCGCCTGCCGCTGGACCTCGTCGTTTGATGCTTTCTGTGTCTCTCTCTGTGTCTGCTCTATCTCTCTGCCTCTCACACACACACACGCCACTTCTCTCCCTCCTCTCTCTCTCGCCCATCTCTCTGTGTCTCATATCTCGCTGTTTCTCTATTTGCACGTCTCGTCTCAATACTGCTTCATCAGGCCGTTTAAAGCGTTCTCCTACAGATCCCCCCCCCTCTCTCTCTCCCTCTCTGTCGATCTCTCTCCCTCTCTGTCGATCTTCTGCTCAGCAAGCACTGCTCTCGTCCTCTCTCTCTCTCTCCTCAGTCTCTCTCTCTCTCTCATAAATCTCTCTCATTCTTTTCTCTCTCTCTCTCTAGTCTGCTCTCGTCTCTTCTCTCTCTTCACTATGTGCTTGCTCTCTACGCCCCTCTCTCCGCCTCGGCGGGGCGCTAAAAGTGTGCTGCAAGCGAGGCGCGGCGGCCACAGTCGTCGTCTAGCATTTAACGACAGCTTATGTACGCGAGCTTCGCCCTTTCCGTCCGGCCGTTTTGCTAGTAACATGCGCCCTTTCTTTTAAATAGTCTGCGTAATTCGGTGCGCTCGATAAGAGAGAATGCCCCATCAAAGCGGGTTGTGAACCGGTATATCAAGGTAGCGTGTAAATTTAGTTTCCAGCGTATAGCTGATATAAATCACGAAAAATTGCGCTGCAATAGGCATTAGGCCCATTTGCTTGATGGTCGGCCACAAACGGTCTTTTCTCAAATGTTCTGGACATCGCGAACAAAATTTTTGTCACGATGGAATTTTTGCTAAAAAAGGCATATTCAGGAGTAATTAATAGGGAATCTATCGCCTATTTATCTACTCTGAGCATATCAAACAGGCCTATTTACTGTCAATTACGGAGAATATTATTCTGGCTCGTACTCCACGCGCATTAAAGCATTAATAGCCAACTCAGGCACGGGATATTTTTTTTCGTTTTAAAGCGGATAAATATTTGATTGCTAAACTATTAGTCACCAATTGTTAGATGGCATGTCCAGCCGTTTTACCACGCTGTCGATTATTAATGACGTTAATCACTGCAAAGTTTTGAGCTTGCACGATCAGTTCAACATAGACGCATTACATCCAACGTAATTTTTGGGCGATGTAGAGCGCGACATTTTGCTTATGTCGACACGTTCGCTTTCGTAATGCGAAACTCAGCGATACCGTTGACAAAAGAAACTCGTTGTTAGAAGGATGCGTAAGCCTTTAGCATTTATCGTAAATCATCGCTCTCGCGATAATCATCCATGCTTATCGTAAGTCCAACGCATTGTCGCACTTTGTCCGAAAAACAGCGTGAGATAAAATTGCAGGCATCACCGTTTACAGCGTATTCATGAATTTTACTTGATGAAAAACACTTACGAAATGTCATACCCTTACGTAACTTAATCATAGCTATCGAGATGAACGGAATGTACACAAGATAATTGCGTTTATAGTTTGAGGCCGCGTGAACACTCCATTTGTTGTTTATTGTCTATTGCTTAGGAAGCAGCATGTATTTTTTAACGAAACAAAAACTCATGTACATACGGTAGAGCTGAGACAATGTAAAACAGTGGCGATATCTCTCTGATGTCCTCGTGTCATCATAACATGAGGTAAATAGATATCCATTAGCACAGTCATAGCAAGCACGGCCGAACATGGCGGCACGAGTGAGTCTGGCAGTCACGCACACACGTCATTAATTGTACAGTAGCGGAGTTAGCAGAGAGTAATAATAACACTATCGCTTTTTAATACCGTATTTTTAGTTTAACATCACGATCGGCACTGACAGGCTGCTCATGTTACGCATTGTCGAAGTGCGTTCAGACAGACACTTAATTAAAAAAATATTATTCGCGCCAAAACGAGGTGAAATTACATTAAGCATAGCATTTTCCGGTCCTCCTTATCGTGGTTCTATTCATCGGAGCTAATGTATCCATTCTAGACAAGCCACAATGTGAAGACAGAGACAGCTCGCCGGCGGGCCCGGGCGCGCGAGGGGAACGTGCTTGTAACAGAGAACACGGCAAGCTACCAGCGCGCTCAGGCGTGTGTGCTAATTCTGTGTGACGAAGTAAACGGTTTCCCTTCTGGATTATTTCCCCTTTTCTCGTTACTGTCGTTGGCACATGTTAAGTAGCCAGACAGAGCAAGGGCGTTGTGACGTGCCGCGTATAGTCGGCAATCAAACATCAATCCTTCCGTACGTCTGACCGGAATTTTCACCGCCCCGCAAGGCCTGGCGAATAGGTGATTGCGATAACTATTGATGCAGAATGAAAAATAGATGAACGCAAATGAATTAGCTAGTACATTGATGCAAAAGCGATGAAGTTTAAGCTATAATCACTGCCGACTTTTTCAGAGAGGGAGAGACGAAAAAACGAAAACTATTACAATTAACAACAGGCATAAAGCCCTGAAATGTCAAGTGAACTCTCCCACTAGGAACTATACACCAGCATGCATACGAACGTATTAATAGGAATATCAAGAAGTGTCATCGGCGAATGCGTTAATTAAACCCAGAACAATTTTCGCCGCCGAGATATGTTTTTAAGAATGGCGCACAGGGCTTGCTTATTGTATAAGCACCTTCATTTAGCATTGTCAATGGCAGATGTCAGTGCGAAATATTTTAGCGTGAATTTGTTTAATTGCGGCTTTTAAAGCGGCGCGTGCGTTAGGTCGTCTCCGGACAGGGCTAGCGGCATTGCCGTTGCAAATCGCTAATTAGCAACGAGTTATTAGCAGGGGGTTAGTTGCAGCAACAAAACGCAAGACACTTTGGCTGGGGCACGTCGGGTAAAGTAAAGAGAAAACGTGCTAACGATCGTTTAGTGGCGTTTCTTGAAGTACAACATCGTTTAGTCGCGGTACAGTATTTGCTTATACCTTCACAAGATTCTACGATTGGCAATGCTAAACGTTTTTTAATCATTCGCTATGTATTTATGTCATTAAGAACGAGTGAAAAGTGATCGGCCGATAAACTATGTAAACTAAGACGCAGTTTCTCAATTAATTTCAAGGCATGAAATTACGTTCTATGAGCAATCACAGGTGCGCTGATATAAGACGCTACTAACAACGGCTGATATTGTATATGCAGTCATAGCCTGCATATTGTGTGTATGACGTAGCGTGCTCGTATCCGTTGTGAATGTCGGTGGCATATGTTGCCATGAACCAAAGGGTGACTTTCCAAAATCGCCTCGTGACGTCAGTATACCATAGATAGTGAGGCCTATATAAGAATATGGCCGAAGTCGGTTTATTAGTTTACGTGTTATTGTTAGTGTTAGGGTTAGGGTTTTTGCAATCATTCTTTGATATACTGGATAAGTGCTGATGCGGAAGTTGATAATGCTAAGTATGGAATATGACCATGCGCAACCACCAGCAGCACTACCATACGAGCAGGACTGTAATGCATTCAACTTCGGAGATAGCCAGTTCGTGGCGTGAACGTCAGTGTACGTAACGAGGATACCTTTGGTTCATAAACAACATATGCACAACGTGAAGGTCATATTCGCTGGTTTTAATGTAAAACTATACGACGGAAAATAATAACAATTGACATACAATTTTACAAACGAACCAAATTTATAACAACTAACGAATAAGATCAGTTATCAAAGTCAGCCTTGGTCAGAAATGCTGGCACGCATGTCAATCAGGAATACAAGAGGGCAATTTATATAGGTTACCTGTAAACTATTTTACAACGATGGCTAAAACAGACCTGAATACGTAGAGTATAAAGGCTAATGATAGCTTATCACAGTAAGTCATTGCCTAGTCCATTCAACGAAATTTGTAATTTCCGTTTCAATTTGTCAAGATATTATGAGCAATGTGGCCGGTAGCAGTGGAATGTGATAGTGATAAAACCCGATTAGAATGTGACAGCTGGGCTATCGATGGCTTCACATTCGAAAAGAAAACATTGGTTCAGGAGATCCTGGCTAAATAAGTACAGTGCTAATAATGAAACAGATGAGGTGACTGTGAGCTAGAGTTAACTGGTGTGACGAATGAGGTCAGGGTAACGGTGTGACTGTAACTGAGTGTAAGGCGCAGAAATAAATCACAGAAGGCTAGGGTAACTGTGTAGCTGTGAAGCTAGGGTAACTGTGTGGGCTAGGGTAACTGTGTGACTGTGTGGCTTAGGGTAACTGTGTGACTGAGAAGCTAGGGTAAGCTGTTTACTGTGTGGGCTAAGGGTAACTGTGTGACTGTGAGGCTAGGGTAACTGGTGAAGTAGTGTGGGTAGGATAACTGTGTTAACTGGTGTGGCTAGGGTAACTGTGTGACTGTGTTGGCTTAGGGTAACGTGTGACTGGAAAGCTAAGGGTAACTGTGTGACTGCGAGGCTAGGGTAACTGTGTGACTGCGCAGGCTAGGGTAACTGTGGTTACTGTGTGGGCTAGGTAACTGTGTGACTGCGAAGCTAGGTACTGTGTGGACTGCGAGGCTAGGGTAACTGTGTGACTGCGACGGGCTAGGGTAAACTGTGTTACTGTGTGGCTAGGGGTAAGCTGTGTGACTCGCGAGGATAGGGTAACTGTGTGCTTGAATGGCATAGGGTAACATGTGTGACTGGCGAGGGCGAAATCAGAATAATCATGCGAGGCAATGGTAACTGTGAGGGCTATGGGGGGGGGGGGGGGGTAACTGTGTGACTGCAGAGGCTAGGGTAACTGTGTGACTGGGAGGCTAGGTAACTGTGTGACTGCGAGGCTAGGGTAACTGTGTGACTGTGTGCCTAGGTAACTGTGTGAGCTGTGTGGCTAGGGTAGCTGTGTTACTGGAGAAGACTAAGGTAACTGTGTGAGCTGCGAGGATAGGTGTAACTGTGTGACCTGGCGAGGCTAGGGTAAACTGTGTGACTTGTGGAGGGCCAGGGTAACTGTGTGACTGTGAGGCCAGGCTAACTGTGTGAGTGTGTGGCTAAGGGGTACTGTGTGACTGCGAAGGATAGGTGAACTGTGTGACTGTGTGGCTAGGGTAACTGTGTGACTGGAAGGGCTAGGGTAAGCTGTGTGACTGCGAGGAAAGGGTAAGCTGTGATGACTGTGTGGCTAGGGTAACTGTGTGATCTGCGAGGCCAGAATAAATCAAGCGAGGCAATGTAAACTGTGAGGCTAGGGTAACTGTGTGACTGTGAGGCCAAGGCTAAGCTGTGTGATGTGTGGAGCTAGGGTGAACCTTTTGTTACTGGAAGGCTAGGGTAACTGTGTGACGCGAGGTCCAGAATAAGATCAGCGGAGCAATGGTAACTGTGAGGCCCTAGGGTAACTGTGTGACTGGGAGGTTAGGGTTAGGGTGTGACTGCGAAGCTAGGGTAACTGTGTGACTGTGTGGCTAGGGTAACTGTGTGACTGTGTGGCTAGGGTAACTGTGTGACTTGCGAGGGCCAGGATAACTGTGTGACTGTGAGCCTAGGGTAACTGTGTGACTGCGAGGGCTAGGGTAACTGTGTGACTGTGTGGCTAGGGTAACTGTGTTACTGGAAGGCTAGGGTAACTGTGTGACTGCGAGGCCAGGCTAACTGTGTGAGTGTGAGCCTAGGGTAACTGTGCGATAGTAATATCTTGGTGACTATGACTGTGAAAGACACGGTAACCGCGAGCGCAGGATGGGCCGCGTGACTGTAAGGACAGAGTAAATGCGTGAGTGCAAAGGGCAGGGTTAATGCTATGTCGTATCTATTCTGCTTGTGAGAATTCTATTTCTGGAATTACCTGAGCAACAATCCATCTACTTTCTTTCACATAGATTCCTGCGGCTGAGCTGTCGGAGCATCATGAATAAAGTAACGCGCTATCGCACAGTCAATGATACTAATATAGCGATCACCGCCACGTAGCACGAAGCCGCACTGCAGCTGTACATTCGGCCTAATAACAATATGCAGCAGGTGCAAATTGGTGCAGCACGTGAGACGACGCAGCGATATCCGCAGTAGATTCATCTATATATAGTCTATATATCTCTTACATAAATGGCGAGTCTGTTTTTCGTCTGTCTGTCTGTCTATCATTGCTCTCCGACCCCCCCCCCTAAGAGGGTCACCCGCCAAACACCAATATATTTCCTGAAATCAGCATGACGCGACGGCGACGCAGACGACGCCAAAAATATAAAAAAATATAAACTACAAAAATCAATCTCCAAATACAATTAAAATTAATTTTTTTATTTCATAAATGTCGCGCCGGTGGCGCTATATTAGTGGGGCAGATAACCAGCTATTTTTGATAGGAACGTGAAAAATGATGATACACAGCATCAAATTTGCCACACCATGTGTTCCCCAAGTGATAACTAATCAAATTGGCCGATTGGCCAACTTGAAAATCCAAGATGGCGCCATTTTTTCAAAGATGGGTCGGCCAAATTAGCCACCGTCCCGAAGTTGACGTTTTGCTTAGAAGTATTGTTAGTTGTCCGATTTGCATGATCTAGGTGTGGATTCCTATGTTTTCCAAGCCTGCTGAAGCGGATTTTCCTGTTTATAAAGCACACTGACACCAATATTTTTCAAGATGGCAACTAGATTGTCTGTTTTTCATTGACGTAAGGCTTTGCCCCGGCTAGTAAATGTTCAAAGTTATACATACGCGATGCACTGGTCGCTACAGCTGCTACTGTTGCACATATGCAGCTGGTAGAGTGACGTGCAGGGAGCTCTGACCTGACAAGCACTTGCATCTTCCTTTGGGGCAACGCTTTCTTACAGGAACACTGTCGTCAGTTCCCGCCAGCTCGCTGCAATAGGTGGTAGTGTTGTCCAACATATCGCCATGTCTGCGCCTTTCTGTGTCGCATCTCCGCCATTGCAACAGGAACTGCTCCGTGTCTGGATTGGAGGATGGTTGCCTGGCCGCCAGATGACGCAGCCTGATAGGCCGCACGCTTGCATTGCTATTTGTTCTGCTGAGCCTGCTTGTGTTTGGTGGAATTCGAGTTGTATGACCTCTGCTTGCGGCAAGAGATCTAGTCTTGCGTTCGCCACGAACTCAGTGGTGCGCTTGATCTGTCGTACATGAGGACA
>NW_014578570.1:29141-40644 GCF_000485595.1 Priapulus caudatus
CCTCCTCCCTACCCTCTCTCTACACCTCCCTCCTTCCCCACCTCCTCCCTACCCTCTCTCTACACCTCCCTCCTCTCTCCCTCCTTCCCCACCTCCTCCCTACCCTCTCTCTACACCTCCTTCCTTCCCCACCTCCTCCCTACCCTCTCTTTCCCTCCTTCCCACATACATACTTAAATAACAGCTATTGAGCAATGTACATTAGATCCATGCCTCCATCTTCTCTCCCTCCCTCACCTCCTTCATACCTCCTCTCTCCCTCCCTCCCCACATCCTGTCTATCTGCCTCTCTCCAGCACGTTGTCTGTCGTGTGGTACAGCGTTGGGGGGAGACCGCAGCTGTCCCCTCCCCCGACCTTCCCCCTCCATCTTCACCTACCTCCCTCCTTCCTACTTCTCTCTCCCTCCTGCCTCCCCACCTCCCTCCCCTCCTCAGTCCCTGCCTCCCTCCCTACCCACCTCCTCTCTCCCTTCCTCCCTGCCTCCCCACCTCCTCCCTACCTCTTTCCCTCCCTACCTCCTCTCTCCCTCCCTCCCCACATCCTCTCTCCCTACCTCTCTCCCTCCCCATGTTCTCCCTACCTCCTCTCTCCCTCCCTCCCCACCTCCTCTCTCCCTTCTTCCCTGCCTCCCCACCTCCCCACCTCTACCTCCTCTCTCCCTTCCTCCTTGCCTCCCCACCGCCTCTCTCCCTTCCTCCTCACCTTCTCTCTCCCTTCTTTCCAGCCTCCCCACCTCCTCTCTCCCTTCCTCCCTGCCTCTCCACCTCCTCCCTACCTCCTCTCTCCCAACCTCCTTCCTACCTTGGCTGGGGGAGTTATGGCTTCCCAGTTTCCTACGTTCTCCGGGATGCGTCCCTCTCCGATGCGGGATAGAATCTGCTTCGGAGTGTCTAACGAACCACTCGCGAATGGCGTCTTCCTGTGCAGACAGATGGCGCCACCGGTTAGCTCCTCGTCAGGAGAGGTCGCGAAAGAAAAGCGTGCGCGCTTTCGATTGACATATTACCGTATATTATTTTCAAATCTATGTTAATGTATATCCGTATAACTAGGCGTTCTACTATATGCTATATTTTATAATATATAGCTTGGTATGTGTGTGTGTGCGTGCGTGCGTGCGTGCGTGTGCGTGCGCGTGCGTATAGACTCACCCTACAAGCATGGTGTACATGAGCATGTCTAAGCACCAGATATCACACGCTGCGTGCGTGCGTGCGTGCGTGCGTGCGTGCGTGCGCGTGCGCGTGCGTATAGACTCACCCTACAAGCATGGTGTACATGAGCACGCCTAAGCTCCAGATATCACACGCTGCGTGCGTGCGTGCGTGCGTGCGTGCGTGCGTATAGACTCACCCTACAAGCATGGTGTACATGAGCACGCCTAAGCTCCAGATATCACACGCTGCGTGCGTGCGTGCGTGTGCGTGTGTGTGCGTGCGTATAGACTCACCCTACAAGCATGGTGTACATGAGCACGCCTAAGCTCCAGCTTCCCAGATATCACACGGGTCTGCTGCGCCGAATCACCGCGTGCGTGGCGTGCGTGCGGGTGCGTGAATGTGCGTGCGTGCGTGCGTGCGAGCGTGGCGTATGAGACCTCAGCTACTACAAGCATGGTGTACATGAGCACGCTAGCTGCCAGAAATAGTAACGCTGCGTGCGTGCGCTGTGCGTGCGTGCGTGGCGTGCGTGGCAGTGCGTGCGTGCGTGCGTGCGGCGAGCGTGCTGGCGTGCGTATAGACTCACCCTACAAGATGTTGTGACATGAGCACTGCCTAGAGCTCCAGATATCACCCGCTGCGTGCGTGCGGTGCGTGCCGTGTGTGACGTGTGGGGTGCGTGTGCGTATTAGACTCACACCTACAAAGCATGGTGTAAGCGCATGCCTAAGCTGCGCAAGATATCACACAGCTGCGTGCGCGTGCGTGCTGCGTGCGTGCGTGCGTGCGTGCGTGCCGTGCGGCGTGCGTGCGTAGTAGACCACGCCTACAAGCAGGTGTACATGAGCACCTAGCACGCTCCAGTATACAACATGCTGCGTGGCGTGCGTGCGTGATGTGCGTGCGTGCGTGCGGTGTGCGTGCGAGGGCGTATAGCACTTCACACCTACAAGCATGGTGTACATGAGCACGCTAAGCACCCAGATAGTCACACGCTGCGTGCGGTGCGTGCCGTGCGAGCGTGCGGTGTGCTGTGCGTATAGAGCAACACACCTACAAGCAGTGGTGTACATGAGCACGGGTACCTAAGCTCCAGATATCACACGCTGACGTCGCGTATCCCTGTCCTTTCAGCACCTGTAGCAGAGCACCGAAGCAGCAACGCCGGTCAGAGTAACAACAGGCAGATGAAGGAGAACGAGCAGGCTGATTAGAGGGGAAGGGGTGAAGAGAAAGAGAAAGACAGAGAGAGAGGAAGAGGAGAGGAGAGGAGAGGAGAGATGACGGAAAGGAAGGAGAGAGCAAGAGAAAAGAGAGGAGGGAAAGAAGGGAGACATGGAGAGAGAGAGAGAAGAGAGAGAAGAGAGAGAGAGAGAAGAGAAAAGATATGGAGAGATTGGAATGGAGGAAAGAGAGAGGAGAGAGAGAGAGAGACAGCGACAGAGAGAGAGAGAGAGAGAGAGAGAGAGAGAATAAGAGAGAGAGAGACAGAAGAGAGAGAGAGAAGAGAGAGAGAGAGGAGAGAGAGAGAGAGAGAGAGAGAGCAGAGAAGGAGAGAGAGAGAGAGAGAGAGAGAGGAAGAGAAAGAGAGTGAGCAGAAGAGGGGGTAGGAAAAGAGGGAAGCAGATGAAAGGGAGACAGGAAAGAAAAATANCGCGTGCGCGTGCGTATAGACTCACCCTACAAGCATGGTGTACATGAGCACGCCTAAGCTCCAGATATCACACGCTGCGTGCGTGCGTGCGTGCGTGCGTGTGCGTGTGTGTGCGTGCGTATAGACTCACCCTACAAGCATGGTGTACATGAGCACGCCTAAGCTCCAGATATCACACGCTGCGTCGTATCCCTGTCTCTTCAGCACCTGTAGCAGAGCAGCGAAGCAGCAACGTCAGTAACACAGCAGATAGAGAGAGAGCAGGGATAGAGGGGGAGGGGTGAGAGAAAGAGAAAGACAGAGAGAGGAGAGGAGAGGAGAGGAGAGGAGAGGAGAGGAAAGGAGAGGAGAGAGCAAGAGAAAGAGAGAGGAGGGAAGAAGGGAGACATGGAGAGAGAGAGAGAGAGAGAGAGAGAGAGAGAGAGAGAGAGAGANTCTCTGCACCTACCTCAGGAGCTACAAAGTTGGCGGTGTAGCATGGGGTCATCAGGAGGCCGTTCTCGGCTCGAAGCTGCTTAGCGAAGCCGAAATCACAGATGCGTAGCTTGTCCGGATGCTCCGAGTCATCGCAGTAGAGGATGTTCGACGGCTTGAGGTCGCGGTGCACCACCTGGTGGCGGGCAGAGAGGGAAAACAAGTGAACGTCGGAAATGTTCGAGAAATTTACAGAGGATGCACGACGGAGTACGCTAGATGTTGCTACGTACCCCATTGCTACAGAGAGATGTTGCTACGTACCCCGTTGCTATAGAGATACTCGATCGCTACGTACCCCGTTGCTACAGAGATTATCGATCGCCTGCACGACAACGCACTCTAGATGGCGCTACCTACCCCGTTGCTATGGAGAGACGTTGCTACGTACCCCGTTGCTATGGAGAGGCATTGCTACCTAACCTGTTGCTACGGAGCAATGTTCCTAAGTACCCCGTTGCTATGGAAAGGCATTGCTACCTAACCCGTTGCTATGGAAAGGCATTGCTACCTAACCTGTTGCTATGGAGAGGCGTTGCTACGTACCCCGTTGCTATGGAGATACCCGATCGCCTGGACGACGACGTACATGATGGCTCCGACCTCTCGCTCGGATAGGAACTCGTGCTGCAGCATCTTATCTAGCAGCTCTCCTCCTCTCATCAGCTCCATGACCAGGTACGCGTCCTTGTCGCCGTCGTACACCTGTCAACAGGTGTTAACGAGCATTGTTAACGAGGAGGAGGAGGGAGAGGAACTTCCGTGTGAGCAATTCTGTATCTAGCCGCTCTCATCCTTCATCAGTCCATGTCACCAGGTACGCGCCTGGTCGCCGTCGTACACCTGTCAACGGGTGTTGACGAGCAGTTCGATTAAGCGAGCATTTGTTAACAGAGGAGGAGGAGCGGGAGGAAACTCAGCTGCTAGCAGCATACTTATCTAGCAGCTCTCCTTCATCAGTCCATGACAGGTACGCGATACTTCTCGTCGCCTGTCGCTACACCTGTCAACATGGTGTTAACGCGCTTGTTTAACGAGCTTGTTAACGAGGAGGCAGGAGGGAGCAGGAACTGTGCAGCAAGCTCTTATCTAGCCGCTCTCTCTCATCGCTCCATGACCAGGTCGCGTATCTGTCGCACGTCGCTACACTGTCAACAGGTCCTGTTATACGAGCATTGTTAAGCGAGGAGGAGGAGGGAGAGGAACTCGATAATATCCCACAGGTTGTGAAAACCACTGGGATAAGCACAGGGAAGGACAAGCCACCTAGGAAAGGGAAGAAAGAACGACCATTTGCAGTGTCAGGAAGAAGAGGAACGGAGCGGACCCCGCCAATGTTCGAAATTCCTACCGTCGGCCTGGTCGGACCCGTCGGCGCCCGCGATCAGTTTCGCGATGCCGGGCTACAGCTTCTTGATAAACGGCCGCTCATCTACAGTCTATTTGATCACCGAAAATATTCGCAAACACTGAAATGTTACCTGTAGAAATTTTTCTTGCATATTAACTTCCAAGGTCGGTATTTACTTTGAACAACTATCTCGCGTGCATTAAACCGTCGATCTACCATGCTAAACATGCGTTTCGGCCCCTGGCATATTCGCGCAGCTTGATTAATAAATGATAAGGAGCGATGCCTGGGCAACCTGTTCAAGACTCGCACATATCAGATGTTAGCTAAACTATAAGGGAAGATTGCCAGTCGAGGTGCGGAACTTAGCTAGCGTTGTAAATGAAATCGCCTGTCTCATTGGTGAGTGGACCGCTGGGTCTGTTCTGAGCAAGTTGTCTCAGTAATGTTTCGACAGATCTACCATGACTGTTATTATCACAACATGGTGACGACTGGTGTACGTCAAGGAGCCTAAAATATAAAAGAGAGAGAGCGGATTTGGCTGTGTGCTTTTTGCCTCTAAGGCGCCATCTATGGACATTCAGCTTGAAACGGCTGAGCAGACCGAACCGAGGCAATAGACATAATCTGTTTAGAGTCTCTGGACCGAACCAATATTGGGCCATATTATGGCGGCGCTTCTCTCCTTGTTTTCAGCGTTATATTTAGCTCGTTAATGTAGTATGACAGGCTCCACTTGTCAATGTTATGAGACGCTACTACGTTTGCTGATCCGATTGTGTACCAGACTAGCCAGCTCTGTACTCTGTGCTGTCAATAGTGGAGAGTCGTAGTCTTACAGAGCTCATATAAACAACGATGTGGTGTTTTTTAATTGTGAACACCCGGCAAGATAAGCACAAACAGTCATCGACGGAGTAGGAAGTAAATACAGAGGAGTATGAGAAAAATAGGTACATTAGTGTTCCAGCAGACTGCAATCTGATGATTCATGAAAATAGTAGAGATTTTCTTTTCTTGCAGCAGGCGGCTTTTTGTTGTGGTATGTTGATCCAGCGCACTATGATGGCATTGGGACTAACTCTAGTCACGCTTGAGACCAACGTGAACAGCGTGATCCAATATGGCTGCGCCCCCCAATCGCCAGATATTTCGTCGGCTCAATGAAAAACATTTAATTTTTCACAAGTCGCTAAAAATGTATTTTTTGCCAGTTTTGAGTCGTACATTCGTTAGAACATTATAGAGACACTTCGCAAGGAATACGAAAAAATCGTAAGGGTTGCAGGTCTCGGTTCAGTAACATCTTGGATAAAGGAGTTCGAGTGGCTTCAGCATGATGTACACATTGCCGTACCATTGTCGATCAGCTATGGGCACTTTTCACTGAACAAACTGCCGAATCGGGATGGGTTACCAAAAGCTATTCGAAGAGCCTCTTGAATAGGGGCGCTATCAGCTTTTGGCTGGGGTCTGCCGCTTTTAGGGGCTATAGAACCCCTGGCAGCCTTACCACTTTTTCTGCTCAGTGGCAACACTGAACCCCCTGCCCCACGGATATTGAGAGAGAGCACTGTACATCTCTGAGCGGCATAACGATGTCGGGTGGTGACCGGTATCCTCAGCAGCCACTGCACCTCCTCAGACGGATCCCACTTAGGACTTGTCCAGCACCTGTGTTAAAAATACGCAAGTATATGTAACGTGATGTATGTATATACGCACGCACGCACGTAGCGCACGTACACAATATATAATTATAAGATATATTTCTCTCTCTCCTCTTCTCTCAATATAATTAATAAAATTAAATATTATACTATTTATACATCTAGTACATATATACACACTATATAACATTATACTATATACATGATATTTACTATATATATATATATAATATACATATAATATATACTATAATATTATATAAATATATATATGTCATTATTATAATTAAATTGACACATGCGACACCCATTCAGAATATAGATAAAATAATAGAAATATAGAAATGAAATCTATTGATTATAATGAATAAAATTGACCCTCATTCTATTTTACTATATTTATTCGCTATTCATTCGTTTGATCTCTCTCTCCTCCATATAGCATAAATACACATTATTATATATATATATATATATATATATATATAGTCTTAATGTTAGTCTCAGATTGCAGCAGAAAGTTTCAATTTTACAATGAACGGGAGGAAAAATAGATACGACACTCCCGCACACTCACCTTTACTGCGTATTCGACGCCCGTCGCCTTGTGCACGCACCGCTTGCAGACGGAGTACGTGCCGTGTCCGATCTCCTGCAATAGGAACAGCAGACGCTACACTGTCAGGTGCTGCCATCTACCGGCGCAAAACGACACTAACCACGGGGTTGATGTTAATGCTGCCATGTACTGTGTGTGTGTGTGTGCGTGCGTGCGTGCGTGCGTGATGATGATGGGTGTGTTAATAGCTCACAGCTGTTCTCCGGGGATGGAGGGTGAGGGGGAGGGGGGCATTACAAACATCCGTGTCTCACTTCCGCCTCCCTTCCTGTTCCCTCATCCCCCTCTCCCTTCCCCTCTCTCTTCCCCTTCCCCTTCCCCAGGAATGCGCCGCGTCACAGTTTTCGCATTCTTTCGTTGGTACGCGCAAAATTTGTTTCCCCCCTTCTACTCCTCTTCTCACATTTCCTCCTCCTCCTCCCCCTCTTCCTCCTCTTCCTCAACCTCCCCCTCCTCCTCCCCTCCTCTTCATCCTCCTGCTCCTCCTCTTCCTCCTTCTCCTCATCATCTCTTCCTCAACCTCCCCCTCCTCCTCCCCTCCTCTTCATCCTCCTGCTCCTCCTCTTCCTCCTTCTCCTCATCATCTCTTCCTCAACCTCCCCCTCCTCCTCCTCCTCCTCTTCATCACCACCATCCGCATCATCATCACTATCATCTATCAACACACTGCTCAACTTTATTGTTGTATATATGCAAATACATCACTTTTCCATTTACCCCCCATTTTTTTATCTTCTTCACCATCCTTCCCCTCCTTCTCCTACCTCTCATACATACATACACAGTTTCCACACACTGCCACTTAAGTTACACACTACTTTTTCTTATGACATATATACAGAAGCACTCTTGCTAACACCCTTCCGTCTCTACCTCTTTCCATTATTTCTCCCTCCTCTCCTCTTCCTTCACCCTTCTCCCTTCTCTCTCTCTCCCTCACACATCCTACCCTTCCTCCTCCTCTCTGCTCTCCTCTTCCCTTTTCTTCTCTACCAACCTCGTTCCTCCCTCCCCTCCTCCTCCTCCTCCACCTCCCCCATCACTCACCTCCTCCACTCCCCCATCACTCACCTGCCTTTAGATCGTATCGGGACGTGATTAGTTCCTCTCCTCCTCCCTTCCTCCCCTCCTCCTCCTCTGCTCCTCCTTCCTCCCCCATCACTCACTTCCTTTAGTTATCGTTATAACTCTCGGTACGGGATATAGTTCCACTCACTCCTCTCCCTCCTCTCGCCTCCTTTTTTCCTCCCCTCCTCCTCCCCTTCCTCTCCTCCTCCCTCCTCTTCTTCCTTTCCTCCTTCCTCCTCCTCCCCACCTCCCCCATCACTCACTTCCTTTAGATCGTACTCGGACGTGATATAGTTCCCTCCTCCTCTCCCTCCTCCCTTACTCCCTCCCCTCCTCCTGCCTCCTCCTACCTCCCACCTCCCATCCTCACTTCCTTTAGACGCTACTCCGACCGTGATATAGTTCCTTCTCTCTACTTCTCATTCTACTCCTACCCTCCCGCTCCTCCGTCTCCTCCCCACCTCCCCCATCACGTCACTTCCTTAGATCGTACTCGAACGTGATGTTTACTCACTTCACTCCCTTCTCCTCCTCCTCGCTCCTCTCTACCTCCCTCCCTCCCTTCGTCCTCCTCCTCTCTCCCTCCCTCCCCCATCACTCACTTCCTTTAGATCGTTCATCGCGGACAGTGTATAGTTCCTCTCCCTCCCTTCCCTCGCTCCTCCTCCCTCCCTACCTTCCTCCCTCCTCCTCTCTGACACCTCCCCCATCACTCACCACTTCCTTTTGATCGTCAACTCGGACGTGAGTGTACTCAGCTTCACCTCCCTTCCTTCCCTCCTCCTTACCTTCTTCCTCGCCTCCACTGCCCTTCCTCCTCCTTCCTCCTCTCCCCTCCCCCATCACCTCACACTTCCCTTTAGATTCGTCTCGACCGTGATGTGTTACTCGGCTCTACACCCCCTCGCTCATCGGCTCCTTCCTTCTCCTCCTCCCTCCCTCTCTCCTTGTCCCTCCTCCCTCCCCTCCCTCCCTCCCTTCCTCCCTCCTCCTCTCCTCTCCTCTCCCGCTCCCTCCCCCATCACTCACTTCCTTTGTTAGTGTTAACTCGGACGTGATATAGTTTCCTCCTCCTCCCTTCTTCCTTCTCCCTCCCTCCTGCCCCACCTCCCCCATCACTCACTTCTTTAGATTCGTACTCGACGTGATGTTATCAGCTTCACTCCCTCCTCCTTCCTACTCCTCCCTCCCCCTTCCCTCCTCCTCCCTCCCCTCTCTCCCCTCAACCACGATCACTCATTCTTTAGATCGTCTAACCGGACGTGCATCTTACTTCAGTTCACCACCTCCCTCTCGCCTCCTCCTTCCTCCTCCTCCCTCCCCTCCGCCTTCATCCTTCCTCCCTCCCCCTCCCTCCTCCCTTCCTCCCTCCTCCCCTCCTCCTACCTCCCCTCCCCCATCACCTCCTTCTTTGCATCTCGAACTCGGAACGTGATATAGTTCGCCCTCCTCCCTTCCTTCCTCGCCTCCTCCTCCTCCTCCCACCTCCCCATCACTCACCTCCTTAGATCGTACTCGGACGTGATGTTACTCGGCTTCACACCCTCCCTCTCGCCTCCTCCTTCCTCCTCCTCCCTCCCTTCCTCCCTCCCCTCCTCTCCCCTCCCCCCTTCCTTCCCTCCCTTTACCCTCTCTCCTCATCCTCCCCTCCTGCCCATCACTCACTTCCTTTAGATCGTACTCGGACGTGACTATAGTTCCCCTCTCCCCCCTTCCGTTCCTCCGCCTCCTCCTCCTCCTCCCCTCCCCAATCCACTCACTCTTTAGATCGTACTTCGGGACGTGATGTTACTCAGTTCACTCCCTTCCTCTCCTCCTCTCCTTCCCTCCTCCTCCCTCCCTCCCTTCCTCCTCCTCCTCTCCCTCCTCCATCACTCAACTTCCTTTAGAATCGTACTCGAGACAGCGTGATATAGTTCCCTCTGCCCTCCCTTCCTTCTCTCCTCTCCTCCCCCTCCTCCTCCTCCTCCCCACCTCCCCCATCACTCACCTCCTTTAGATCGTACTCGGACGTGATGTTACTTGGCTTCACTCCCTGCAGCCGCAGCAGCGACGGCACTCCGTTCTGCCGCCCGCCCGCCGCCGCCGCCGCGGGGGCGCCACCGTGCAACCCGGCGGCGCAGCCGTCCTGTAGCAGCGTCGGCGCGACAAAGCTGAAACCTCGGAAGAGTTCGTGCGCCGTGGCGCTGGGTGGCACGCCGGGCGAGTCTGAAACAAAGAGAGCGTGAGCGCTCGCCTCCTTAGAGGCGCCACCTGGTGGAAAGGAGGGAGAGGCTCTGCGACCTCGGTGGTGCTCTCGACGGGTGGAGCTACCATGTGGCGCCACCTATGGGGAAATTTAATTTACGGCGCCACCTACGGGGCAAACTTACTTCAGGGCGCCACCTACGGGGCAAACTTACTTCAGGGCGCCACCTACGGGGCAAGCTTATTTCAGGGCGCCACCTATGGGCAAACCTACTTCAGGGAGCCACCAACGGGGAAAACTTACTTCAGGGCGCCACCTACAGGGAAAACTTACTTCAGGGCGCCACCTACAGGAAAAACTTATTTCAGGGCGCCACCTATGGGCAAACCTACTTCACGGAGCCACCAACGGGGAAAACTTACTTCAGGGCGCCACCTACAGGGAAAACTTACTTCAGGGCGCCACCTACAGGGAAAACTTATTTCAGGGCGCCACCTATGGGCAAACCTACTTCACGGAGCCACCTACGAGGAAAACTTACTTCAGGGCGCCACCTACAGGGAAAACCTACTTCAGGGCGCCACCTATGGGCAAACCTACCCCTACAACGCCACCTACAAGCAAATTTACAATGCTTCGCCACCTACATGTAAACCCAACCCCGAGGCACCATCTACGAACACACCCGTGACCTACAGACGTGAATTCCGTGTCGAAGTCGAACGCGTCCTCGGCGCCACCTACAGACACACCCTCGTCCTGCGGCGCCATCTAAGGGATGACCCGCCCCGCGGTGGCGCCACCTACCTCGCGGCGTGCGCGACGTGAATTCCGTGTCGAAGTAGGAACGCGTCCTCGGCGCCACCTACAGACACACCCTCGCCCTGCGGCGCCATCTAAGGGATGACCCGCCCCGCGGTGGCGCCACCTACCTCGCGGCGTGCGCGACGTGAATTCCGTGTCGAAGTAGAACGCGTCCTCGGCACGCGATACGGCCGGCTTGAACGGAGGCGCGAGCGCCCTCTTCAGGAGCTTTTCCCAATCGATCGTCGAGAAGTAGTGATGCTTCTTTATCTCCTCGACTCCCTCCGGCCCCGCGCCTAGAAGAGAGAGAGGGAGGAGGTTACATGTTAATAGGGAGAGAGAGAGAGAGAGGAGGAGGTTACATGTTAATAGGGAGAGAGAGAGAGAGAGGGAGGAGGTTAGAAGTAGTGATGCTTCTTTATCTCCTCGACTCCCTCCGGCCCCGCGCCTAGAAGAGAGAGAGGGAGGAGGTTACATGTTAATAGGGAGAGAGAGAGAGAGAGGGAGGAG